>NC_041392.1:674751276-674755587 GCF_002162155.2 Triticum dicoccoides
TATTATTATGGTTAAATGGTCGTCCAAATCCGAAATACACCACATATTTTAGGTTGCATATATTTGTGTGTTACAATCTATTTCTTTCATATTTTTCAGTTGTTCCATTGTATGCATGCACATTGGAAGGCAGAAAGTAATGTTGGCTGGTCGCCAGAGAAGTAAAAAGGCTAACATCTTGAGTTGTATGGAGCATGGTTGTTTTCTTGAAGTTTCTGATGGACTGTATACCATTGACAGAGATGAATTGACTGAGAGGATTCGTTCATTCCATGAGAACAGGAGGGACATTTCCGTGCGGCCTTTCCCGCTTCCCCCACTCTCCGCCACCGCATGCTCCGGTGCATCTTCCCCGTCCGTCCTTCGCCGCCATGCTGCCCCCCGTCACCGTCGAGGTCGCGCACGCTCCTTCCCCTCGGGCGGATCTCGACGCCGGCCATGTTGGCCCCGCCGTCGCCCAAGGTAACGTTGCGCCTGCCCGCAAGCGATAGGGCAATGTGGTCGTGGAGGGCGGGAATCCGGCAGCCCCCGCCGCGAAGGCCCGCGCTTCGGGCGCCAACGCTGTTGCGCGATCTCGGCTGACGGCGGAGAAGGTCGCCAAGGCCGCCGGCGGCAAGAGGAAGAGGATTCCGGCTACAAAGAAGCCGCCTCCTTCATCTGCTCACTCCGCCTCGGAAAGAGGTGCCCCGGTGACGCCGCTATTAGAAACTATCCAGACGTTGGCAACATTGTTTGATAGTTGGCCTGGGATGGACAACATCTCATCCTGCAACATGGTAAGTAACGTATTTTGCCTATTGTTATCATGGTTTATTGTTGTTTCTAATAGCTCCACGTGTAGATTTATCTTCCCTATGCATCCATTGACCGATACATCTTGTACGTCATCGACAAAGAGACACGTCGTCTATATATATTATGGACCCTATTCAAACATCACTATCGTCAGTTATTAAAAATTTGAGGCATGCACTGAAATTAAAAAGTTTTGCAAGGAATTTCAAAGAAGCACTCGAAATAAAGCTGCCTGGTTGGAATTCTGATATATCTAAATGGCAACGTTTATTTCCGTTTGGTATTCCAACGAGTATAGACGGGTAATGAATTCATAATAAAAACATTTATTTTTGTTATCACTATCTTTATATTATTAATTTAAAAAATTCCAGGAATGTGTCTGGCTATTTTGTTTTTCATTTTATGCTCTGGTGAAACGGTAAAGAATTGGCCAAGCCGGTTTGAGCGGTGAGTATTGTCTGTTGCATGTTCTAAGACTTTCGGCGTGAAATTTTCATACTAACTACATATATTGTTTGTGCAGGATGGGTATTAGTTGAGGAATCAATTTTTATTATACTTGCTAAAACATCGTGGGAATGAAGCTAAAGGGAACTTTCCTGATATTGTAAAAGAATTTCTTAAACACATCATCTAGATATTGATAGTTTTGTAATAGATGTTAAGATCGAACATCGCTCAGTTTGTTACATGGACATGTCATTATTTTTTCTTTTTGTTATCACTTTACATTGCAAAAACGGAGGAAGTAATTAAATAATTGTCTTTGTGTTATATTGTTTGTACGTGTTATAGTTAACATGTAACTCGTGCAAACTATTTCAAGAGCCCGTGGCAATGCACGGGCATTCTCTAAGAAGTTGGTTGTATTATTAACCATGCTCTAAGAAGTCGTCATGTCATCTACAGCTAACCTCTTAGCCGGCATGTACAATAGTAAGTTTTAGACATGTACTATACCCGCGATATTTAGCATGAATTACCTTTATGTGACTTCAACAAACTATTTCAGAAGCACGTGGCAACGCACGGGCACTCTACTAGTCTATCTAATAATATATATATATACTAGCAAAAGGGCCCGTGCGTTGCAACAGGAGAAAAAAATCATCACATTTGATTTGATTTATTATAACCCAAAATTAATTATTTCATCCCTTAGCATTCAACTTCTAACCATGACTCTCGGTATACACTTATAATATTAGGTTTTCAATAATAAAAGAAATTCAACCATGACAAATGTGCACCTGTTAGTTGCGAAAAATACTGTTGGCACCAAATTCTTCAACATATATTGAAAATAAGTATACTTGTACAGCTTCTACATTCTTGAAAGATGAACGGATTGGTTGTTTCAAATAGAAGATCTCTGAAAACTTATGGACCAAACTAAATATGAATCTAGGAAATAAGATACATAAATTAGATTATGCTAGGTAGACCTTATTTTCATGACCAAAATGAATGTACCTTGTTTATCGTGTTGCTTCAGAGTAACTCGCATACATAAGCAAAGTTAGCACAGAACCAATAAAAATAAGATAACCACTACAAAGTTCAATCAGACCTCTCACATTACAAAACAATTTGCCCCTTCCTTTTGGTTCGCTTTTCTTTATAGTTTTTCTTACTGTTTGGCATTCTATGACCATCTAGATAGTATTTTCAGATAATTTTGTTGTCCCTGCTACTAAAGTTCAGTTCTAAACACGTTTAACTCCATGTACTATGCTTTTACGCAAAAAAAAATGTACTGCTACCCTGAAGCAATTGAAGCGAGACCCTTCCCTCATGCAATCCAACTGGTTCAGTTGGAACCGACATTCTCGTAGATAGTGAGGTGCTTGTCATGACTTCATCAGTTTCAAAACCTACCGGTTTAATCTCTTGGTGCTTATAGAGGTATGATATGCGTGTGTACTTTTATACGGCCAAGTGTATGTATGTGTTTGTCAGCGTCAGCGTCTATGCTGTGTCTTTAAAAAAAATCCACTTACACCTTTGCATGCATTAACTTAATGTGCTCGTGCGTTGCAATGAGAATAAAAAACGTCTACTCACATGTTGCCACTTTTCATGTTCGCCATCACCGACGATTTTCATGTTCACCACCTCCGTTCATGATGGTATGATTCTCAGTGTCCTCAATTTTTTTTATTAGCTGAAAGAGTGGTGATGGATCCAAGTCGTATTATTTTTATAATTTTTTTAATTCGAAAGCGAGTTTTTACTATCTTAATTTTAGGAGAATGTTAGTTGTTTGGTTTACAAGATTATATTGCTTCTTGTTGTACTATTTTTTGAACAGAATACAGATGCAAGCGCTCATACATACGCTTATACACTCACCCCTATAAACATACACATGCACACCTACCCCTATGAGCATCTTGAGATTTATGAAGTCACCGTAGCCGTCTCGTCTTCAATGGGAACGTCTCTCCCACTAAAAACGCATCGCCGGAAATCCTGAAATAAATCTAGAAATAACGCGAGCATCAGCATTTGAACCCTGGTGAGCTGGAAATACCACTGTCTCCCTAACCATCCAACCATTCATCTGAACATAAACATTTCATGTAGACAACATATATGCTCTTTGTCCAAACCAGATCGTACAATAACTGCATGCACATATCTTCCCGTGCCAATTCTCAATAAGAAAACTTTTCTATGTTTCCCGTCAGTAAACTTCTCCGCCGGCCTGTAAACAGTAAGCACACACTCATTCATTAATTAAATCGGAGATCGAGCGGCCGCCACATACACAGCCCCATCACATGTGCGCCTCGCTTCTCTGGCATTCTCATCCACATGTTGTTGCTTCAGGAAGGCGACGCCGGTCTTGCTCCAGTAGTCCGAGCTGCTGGTGAATCCTCTAGCCCCGCCCCCCTTCTGTTCGGTTCGCCATCGAGCGTGTTCCCGCTGCGCCTCGGGGTCGTTCGCCGGCGACGGCCCCATCGAGACCTCCATTGCTTCCGTGCTCAAGCTCGCCCTCGTACGGTCCTCCGCTATGTTCTTCCTTCCTTCGCCCTTCCTACTTTCCGTTTTCTTGAGGAGATAATTCTTTTGCATCGTCCTCTTCATCTCTGCTTATCAATTTTCATGGCCGCTTGTTTCGATCGCCAGGGCATGCATATATAAACCGATGAGATTAGATGTAAAAGAGCAATGTGGGATTATTAACTGAAAGGAGAACATGTGGCTTTTGTATAGGTGAGTTAATCGCACGCACTGTCGTTGGGTAGCCCACTACAGGTAAAAATAAAATATGAATCCTTTTGCAACAGAGCGGGCCGACGCCGGAACACATGTACTGCTGCGGCAGCCCAATACGGGGATAGGAAAAGGCGGACCGGAATTTTAGTACCACCTCGAAAAGGAGCGGAAGAAAATAACTTCAAACTGAAAGCGTAAATTCACGAGAAGAAGTGTATTGTGACGGTGAACCCACGGAGTCAATCCGTGCTTTATTATTAGGGAAAGATAATCCGTTGCAACGCACGGGCT
>NC_041392.1:674755899-674791334 GCF_002162155.2 Triticum dicoccoides
CAAAAGAGCCCGTGCGTTGCAACGGAAGAACAATAATAATCAGTAACATGATCAAGCAGAGTGAGTCAACAAAAAAACAACAATTGTATCATTCTAGGAACCTTCTCTGTCATCTATAAACATGATGAAGCACTCAACAGGCATAAATAGGTTGTCTAATAGAGCGAAGCACAACAAAGGGAATTCAATTCACAAGAGCTTCCAAAGAGAATGTTTAATTTATGAATTTTTCTTGATAAAGAGGAGGATTGAAAGCTTGATATCACATGAAGGTTAAATTCATGTGTGTGACTGCTCCTCTACAGCCCTCTATCTCTCACTTTAAAGGTACGCCACCCAAACCAAATATAAACATGTGAAAGTTCAGCCAAACTAAGAAGGAATAGTCTGCAAGGACAAATAAGTTATTGACAACACCTTGCCGTCCAATGGTGGAATTTAAAGAATTATCTAAACCATTTGAACGAAAAACCGATGTACTAAATAGTTGAGAGCTTGACGGTGCCCACAGGCCATTACCCTATGATGGTTCCAAGATAGTTGACACAAATGAAACACGACATGTGACAAAATACAACTAAACCGTTGGACCTTCAAACAGAGTAGATAAAATGCACTCACCTATGTTTTGGAAAAAGTTATATGCACCAAGTTTATCTAGAGATGGGGAAACTACAGCTAAATGTTAACGAAATGTGATAAGTCCGTAGCACGTACAAGAAAATAACTGCTTTAGTTAATGGCATATGTTGTGCTTTAATGCAGGCCCTAGTCGGGTCTGACTCCACCAATATTTAGTTGTTGCTTTTTCACTTACTGTGCAAGTAGTAGCAAGGGGTTATTGTTTACTAAGAAATGGCTCATTGTTCCCCCCAAAAAATAGCTTATTACTTTCAGATGAGGCCTCTTGAAATCATACTGTCGAAATATCATTAAGAATAAAAAATGATGGCATGTGTGATCTCGATAGTGGACTAAATGATCATATGGACAACTCAACATTTAGTGTGAATTGATCTGCTTGTCTTAAACAGTAAAACTACAGGGAATGCAGGTATGTAAGCCTTCTGTATGAGATGGACAGATTAAGCATGTGCATATGTTAACTTGAACTTCCCGCTGGGACTTCTATTGACTGGGAGTTCAAAATACAAATTATTTTAATATTTTTCGAAAGTGGCAAGTGTACTGAACAAACCTGCAACTTTGATGTCACTTTATTCCCCACATGAAAATGGCCACCATCAAATAATAAACCATTGTGACCTGATGTTCTAATAAAGAACGTTTTCTATGAGATGAAGTGATGAACTCACGGAAGGGAAGAGGGAGATTAGCAATATACAGTACAGAGTAATACGTAAGAGAAACAATACTTGAGCTTACCATGGAGTATGCATATAAGCAGAGGTTGTTTCCACTACATCGGCCATAGCCGGCAATGGCAATTACGATCTAATTAATCATCAGAGCACACAAAGACTTGATGCAGCGGTGTTTCAAGCGCAGAGGCGGGGCATGGTAGAACGGAGGACGGGAGGAGAACATCATGCCGCTACTCTGCACCCTTGTTGCAGAACAGGGAGGAGGAGGCCGAGGAAGCGGCTGACGACGCCCTTGTGACTAGTGGTGGGCTACACGCTGCACTTGGCACTCACCACCATACCCAGCCGGTCTTGGTGCAGTGGATGGCACGACAAGGAGGTAGGGCTGTCAGATTGGAATCGAGGCAGAGTGTGTGTGTGTGTGTGTGTGTGTGTGTGTGTGTGTGTGTGTGTGAGAGAGAGAGAGAGAGAGAGAGAGAGAGAGAGAGAGAGAGAGAGGAACCTGTTCCCGTAGATCCAGTAGGCGCCGCCGAGTTGTCAAGGTCCTGGCGCTGCAGAGTGCGGCCCAGTGACGGCACAATGCCCTCTTCAGAGAAATCCAAGTTGTGATCCAGAGAAATTTGAGGAGAGCTCGCTCCTCCCCAAGATCAACACATATAGCGCTACCCTTCGACGGCGTGTTGTTGGCCTGTACGCACGGAGGAGGAATCGTCAGGCGTTCGTGTTTCATGAGACAACAGGGGTCGGTTTCAGATGTTGGGGCCTGGCTGAAGCAACATACTCGAGCGTGACTTGCGTGGCCGGTGGGGATGGTCGACGCCTGTGGTGGTGCGACAAGGCGTGGTGATCAAGGAAAAACTGGAGAAGAAGCTATGCGAGCGCCGTTCGCCACCGGCTATGCTTTGGCGACATTCGGTGGACTCAGACCGCGCCGCCGTCGGATCTGAAATTATCTCCTACAGACGATCGGCAATAGAGCAACAGCACGCGCGCGTGGACGCCGATGATGGTACCTGTGATACGGGCGTAGTGGAGGAAAAGGTATCCCGACGACATGGGCCAAGTTGGCTTGGCTTCGGCCGTTGCTGCCGTCGGCCTCGGCGAGGTCATGTACCCAGATGACTTCCGTGAGATCGTCGTCGTCTTATGCCTCCTCATCCGACAGCTTCGTCTCGTGCTTCTCCACAGCGTATTTATGGAGAGGCTAGGCAAGGCAAGAGGGGATTCAGAGTTTGACTCCAGGTAAAAGAGACCTGGTCGGTATCCATATAGATTATTAGGTAAGATTCCTACACAGGCATGCTCTAGATTATGTCGTGTTCTTCCTGATGGTTTACATCTAGCTCTTGGGAGTTGGGACGAGGAGTCTTCGGTTCGAAGTCCAGCTACCCAGGTTTTTTTATTCTTTTTAGCGCGTCACGGAAGGCCTAGGCCACATGTATTGCCGGTTGGTTTTAAAGGATGTCAGGATTTTTTTACAAAAAGTGCGTGACGGTATCAACGCTTTAGTACCACTTCGTTTATATGTTTTTAATTCAAACTGAAAGCGTAAATTTATATGAAGAAAGCGTATTGTGACGGTGAACCCACGGAGTCAATCCGTGCTTTATTATTAAAAATAAATAAATAAGGAGAGATTAGGGAGAGACTAGCACATATGCCCGTGCGTTGCAATGAAAAAATTTGATGTTTTGTGCAAGCATAATGTCTCATGAGACCGGATCCGCTATGAAGAATATGTTGCATCTCAACATCCTTCTACAAAATGAACATAAAAAATAAGATGCAATTTAGCTGCGTCCATATTTTCTTTGCCGGACATAATCTCCTACTAATTCCATTGAAGTACAATCCTTCCATTCATTACCATGACGTGCTCACCCATTTTAGTCGGGAATCAAATCCTTCATTTTTTAATTTAGTAGCCCCACCACATTGAAGCCTACAGATCCTTCCTTTTAATTATCATACCTTTTTACCTCAAATTCTTCCTTTAATTAGCACCATCTATTTGAATATTCTATTTGTTAAGCCCATACTCTTTCTTTTAATTATTCCACGGGTTTTACCCATAATCCTTTCTTTAATTAGCCACATTTGTTTAAATATTTTATTTAAGCCCACGATTCATCTTTTAATTAGCTTATTCGCTTAATTAGCTCGCCTTAAACACGAGGACCGCTCTCCTTTGTTTTAACCATTTGTCGGTTGATTCCTGGGGCCGCTCATATATCCAGACAAGAGGTGGAAATCATTGTAAAAGAGCGAGGTTGGATTAGAAAACATGAAAGATGCATAGGTCGTTCATCGTTGGTTGTTACACCATAGATCCAGACAAGAGGTCCTCTGTTTAAAACCCACAATGTTAATTTATTTTGACAAAATAAATTTTCGCGGTCTTTATGAAAGCCCATAGAAGGCCCATCAACGTACAAGTACCTGGCCCAGATATTTTTCACGGTCTCTACGCAAGCCCATAGAAGGCCCATCAACATACAAGTACCTGTAGCCCAGATGGCTTAGCTTGTGATTAGCGTGGGCTAAAACAAAACGAAATCAACGAAAATGACTGAACCAAACCAAGAATACCTATTCCCTTTAATAGTAGATATAGATCTTGTTACAACCTAGCTTTTTTCCTTCTAGAATTCCACAAACACAAGCATACAGATCTAGTAAGTGTTGTGAATGATCTCACGTATATGCATGCATGCATGTTCTAAGGTTTTCCTGGAAAATCAGCTCGTGTCATCGTGGCATCATCGTTGATTAGAACCACTTCTAGATCGATCGGTCGGACATCCTTATATCTATGTACCCGACCATTGGAGAGCAAGGCGCAGTGTCCTATCAGCAGTCTCCGCCTCCGATCTGAAAAGTTACGTACGCGCCGGGCATTACTGATGGCAGCCGCCGCGGCAGCCATCAGCCATGACGACACTGGAGAAGATGACTGTCCTGCAACCCGATCACGTTGCTGGAGAACCAGGCGTTGCATTTGTCGGGAAGCAGCACTCTTTCCCGAACTTATCTGACTCCAGACCAATCTACCTGACAGCGTCACACCGAGCGCACGGGTGCTGCTGGCCGTCGGCACACGGTGTAGCTGCTAGCCGCGCCTCCGTTGCCGGTGGCCAACTGCGCCGGCGTGCGTCCCACACATGCCATTGACTTGTCGTCTGTGGCGGCTCCCGTGTCCATCCTTCCATCCTCTCTTCCCCGAGCTCCTCGTCGTCCTCATCGTCTGCCTCAATCATGGCCTCCAGCAGCCGCTGGCCCACAACATACATATAGATTGAAGGTTTGAAGAAAGGAATCATACCCGGTGGAGGACTATGAAACATGACGAATTCCACGTGTGCGATGAGACAGTCCTTGTGCAAGAAAACGTCACAAATGAGATAGTCCGGATGAGGAAGTTCATGGGCAAGAAATAGGAACCTGAAAGTACGTGTCGAAGGACCGTCTCTTTGCAGCCCATTGTGGATCATTCATATTTGCTGCTCCCTGCAACAAACAACGAAACACAACCCGCACAACCTGGTGCCGTGTTCCTTGGTTCCAACCTTGGCCACTGCAGAAGATTGAAGTTGCGGTATAATATCTGAGTCCTCTAGAAATTCTCTGTAACGGAAGACGACCCATTATTTCCCTCTCAGGGCACCATGTGAGCCTGACCGAATCGTTGGCGGAGGAGCAGTCGAAGGCGCTCGAACTGGAGGACCCTCCGACCAACCTACATCACCGAGCATTGGTGGCATCCTGTGGATGGCGGAGCTAGGCGGCAAAATTAACGAGGGCGATTGACGCGAGATGGGGATAAGCTGGGTGGGGCGGGACTTCAACGATCTGAGAGCTCGGTCACGTGATTGACATGGCAGCGGCCCCGGAGGCGCATGGCAACGACGGAAGTGACGGCGCTAGAAGGAGAAAGAGAGATCGGGAGAGAAAGAGAGACGAGGAGAGGAAGCACCATGGGGTTACCCTAGTTTTCTGTTTCCACCGTGCGCGACCTAGTTGTCAATTTGTGTTTGTGGCAGTTTCGGATAGGCCGACGCTGCAGCCCAATGTGGCCCATCAGTGCGCAAGCCAGTGCAGCCAAGACAGGGGCCACGACGTGGTTCTCCGAAATAGTACCACCTCGCGTATATGTTTTAAATTCAAACTAAAAGCGTAAATTCACAGAAAGAAAGCGCATTGTGACGGTGAACCCACGGAATCAATCCGTGCTTTATTATTAGGGATAGATTTATCACATATATGTGGTTCGACCCGTTGAGGTCACGCTATTAACTGATTTGTCTGGTCTCTTCCCCGCACAGTGACAGGCATACATATGAACAGTCATCTGTTTGACAAAAAAAACAAAGACGTTGTCCATTTCCTATGCGAAATTCTAGCTTGTTCAACATCGCGGCATTGATGATTCGTCGCTCTCCGTGTCGCTAGGTTTGACAAACTTACTCAAGAAAACTATATTATATAGCATTAATAGCAATGTATACGTACGACCTATGTTTGTTGATACATGAGTATGTTGAGCAGACTGCGTACATAGACTTAATTCAGTCAGAGTATCAGAGAGCTGATACACCAAGTTATAGCCGAAATGATTAGAGTCAATTCAACCCTCTGCATGAAGTGCTAGGATTTCAACAAGGAAATGGGAACCGAAGGCACGTAGTGAATTCCGTATATGGCCTTGATGGAATCTTACACTTCCATGCGAAAAGCGCGTGTGAAAGCATGTGGAAATGGCTAGATTCGTTTGGAAAATTCAATTTGAAGAAGTATATAGAGAGTTCAAGTTGCCAACTCTATTGGTTGCCTTGTATTGATTGGAGAAAGTGATGGCTAGCTAGACATATATGAACTTTTTAAAATATATAATGTGTATATATGAAAGCCTTAATATGTATGTGTAGGAGGGGAGCATATATGACTTGGCAAATTCACATAATTGGAGCATCTCTAGCAGACCCGTAAAACGGGGCGGCCTGTAAAAATCAGGGCGACTATACTGGTTTGGCCCCTTTACTGGGCCAGACCAGAGCCCGTATAGTCGTCCGGCCCGTAAATGTTTTTACAGTGGCCCACAAATCGCCCTCCCCACAGTTTATGTAAGGGTTTGCAGCTGGAATACGGGTCGGAACCCTATCCGCGCGCCGCTGCAATTCCCAAATCCCCCTCTCGATTTCTCGCCGGTGGCGACTTCAATCCCCCTCGATGTGGCGCGGAATGTGGTCGGCGGCCGCAGCGCCGGCGGTGGCAACGACCCCAAGCGGAGGCGGTGAGTCGCCACCGACAACGTGAGGAAAAGGGTTGCCCGTAGGTACACAAACCAGGGGCCCTCGCCACCGCCGTCACGAGACGGAAGAGTACGACCGTAGGCAGGTGCTCCTCTGCCGCGGGCAGCTCCTCCGCCGGTGCGTCGAGCTCCCGTACGCTGCTCACCCCGGTGTAAAGGGAGCTGGAGGAGCTCCCGCCGCTCCGTGCAGTGAAGATGGAGCTCGATGCGGAGCCGGAGTGGCAGGGCGATGGCGTCGTCGAGCCGGAGGATTTCCTCCCCCTCCCCCTGGCGGAGGCGGATGCGATGGAAGCCGCCATCCTCGCGCGCAGTGCGCGGGAGGAGGAGGAGGAGGTGGCACAGTGCCGCCTTTAGGAGGAGGAGGTCAACGACGTCGTACTCGAGCAGGGCCTCGCAAGGGCGCGTGAGTTCGAGGAGAAGGAGGAGGCGTGGCGCCGCGAAGCCGAAGCGCAGGACGCCATGTACGTCGACCTCACCTCCGACACTGACGACGAGTGATCGCCGCCGCCGCCGCACCCGTAGGGCTCACCGGTGAACCCCATTTTGGGTAGTACGTTAGGGTTAGGCCGACGCTGCGACGAATCAACACTATGTAAATCGATGACCTCGTATATGTATGCATGATGAACTTCTATCTACTACTGTTGCTTGTTCATCTTTGTGCCAAACTTCTTTTCAAAGTTTACAGTTTCAATTGCGGTTTCTGTTGCCGCAGACAAATACGACCCTTATATGAGAGAAAACACAAACTGTAAACCCTTTATAAGGGCTCGCTTTATAAGGGGTCTTCTAGAGATGCTCTTACGTCTCTGAATAGTTTGAAGGATCAGATCGACTATGCTATAAAATTCTCTTCTTCTCATGGGACTTATCGATCAACAATTTATATATGTGGCTATTGTTGGAACCTTGCAGGATAAAATGCCATCAAGTCAAGGTAGCAGTTTGTGATTACCTATTGACATTACTACACGTAGCAAAGTTCATGATGTCAGCGTCAAAGAAAATGAAGCATTCTCTACGTATGGGAAATGAATTTTGGACTTTGGGACCACATTCTTAGGCCAGGAAAAAAGGAGAAAAAAGTTGCATCCGTCTCAATCAACAAATCCTGATTCGTGGATGCTTTCCTGTTTAGTGTAGATAGGCCCTTTGAAATTATATCTCTAGCAAGCTAGATGTAGCTAGTTAGAAATTAATTCATCTATGATCTTGTGTGGAAGTGCGATTTCTTGCCTACTCGATCATAGATGAACTTAAAATGTAAATAAGAAAAAAGACCAGTACATAAAGTTTCACAAGAATTTTGTACAATCTCATATGTATTCAATACATTATCTTGCAAGACACGTGTATATGAATATTGTGGGATGAATTATATTTTTAAGCAACAAATATAACTACTTGAGATCTGTAGAATAATCAAGCTTGAGTTGTTTGTGTGTGTTGCTTTTCAATTTTGTTTACGTCTTTCTCTTGCGCGAGGATGGAATATGAGAGTATTTAACACGTTAAATATATAGAGAGAAGTCTATTCTGAACACAAAATTATTGTGCTTGGTTATTTATTTTTGAACATGTGCTTGGTCTTACTTCGAACCCAAACTACGGAGCTGTCTAAATTAAAGCTTAAGCTTTCTAAACCTGTTTAAATAAACGAATCAACATTCGTTTAAATAAACCAATCAGCTTTGTAATGATTGGTTGTGTGTACCCCTAGATGCAAAGACTGGGGGATGTCCTTCCAACATTCGAGATGGGACTAGAATGGGGATCAGAAGTTGCGATGGGAACCTCAACCGCGTGAGGAGCTTTGCCACTGAATTGTTGTTGCTCAGACCGTCGACATGGACGCGTATGTCCGTACACCTGTCGCCCTAGGAACCACTAGTAGAAAAACAGTCTAATGTGAAGCATATTAGTATAGGTGTGTAATCGAGCCAGCACTAATGTGATCATTAGTGCCGGTTCCAATAGCTAGCTGGGCCGCTACCATTAGTACCGGTTCGTGACGAATCTTTAGCACCGGTTCGTGCCACGAACCGGTACTAAAAAGAGTGGTGGCAGAATGTTGTCAGTCTGGGGTCCCTCCAGCACCTTTAGTACCGGTTCGTGTCACGAACCGGTACTAAAGGTCGTCCTACATAAACTCTTTGTCCACCCGAGCTCGCTCTGTTCTTTCCCTTTCCCCTCTCCTCTCTGTTCTTTCCCTCTTCCTCTCGAGCCCATCACACATTTTGCCCAAAATTTGTCAAGATTTGAAGGCCCCCATCCATTCAAATGATCACAAAGGTTAGCAACTCTGTCCTTTCATCTCTCATTGCTAGATTAGCTCTTGCAATGCTTTATATAGTGATTAATTTGTGAGTTTAGTAATTTAAAAGGAATTATATGTGCTAGTATTTGATTTATATGCAATTTGAGGTCAAAAATAACACTTAGTTTGCATATGTAGGTGTGGTTTACTTAGTGCCTTCTAAATCTCCGTCGTAACCACCGTCGATCGCCCGCACCGTCCCGTCGCCGACACCACCTTGTGGTGAGCCTCATGTTCATGAATGTTTTATATAAAAAATTGATGTTTGTGTGATTTGGATATATAGTTACTCGTATAATTATCTTAGCCATACGTTGTTTGTTATACATAGTGCCATGATTTTGATATCCGTCTCCGTCGGCCCTCGTCCTTGTTATGATTCGGATGTGGTATATTCTCTTTTAAAACTATTTGTTGCATTTCATGTTTATGAAAAATTATGCCCATCAAGTTGACATAGATATTTGTATGTAGGAGGTATGTGTTGTGGAAATATCACGTCAGATGTCCTAGAGAGAGGACTTAGTTGTGGAGTCATCGCGTTGAGGTTAGCTTAAAGGGGTTAATCATGACAAATGACACGAGGAGTTTATACTGGTTCGGCCCCTTGCGGTGAAGGTAAAAGCCTAGTCCAGTTGTATGTGGAATTGCTAGGGTTTTGATGAGCGGGGAGTGAATACGCTTGTCCATCTCTCGAATCTGTTGTTTCTTGTCCTAAGCCGCCACCGGGTCGTCCCCTTATACACGGGTTGATGCCTTGCGGCCTACAGAGTCCCGGCCGGCTCATACAACGTGTCCGGCTCGGTGAAATATCTTACATGCCTTACATTACAAGTTTTACATACATGGCGGTTTATGCTTATGGGCCTTAAGCCGCCTTCAGGTCTGGGCCCGCTACTAAGCCTATCTATGAACCGTCGTGCGATCTTGGGCTTCATAATGATAAATCTTCATCGGGATGACCCGACCCTTCCTGGGCGGGTCATGCCTAATAGTTATACCCCCAACATTAGGCCCCAGGTTGATTTGAACTTGTTCATGTCAATCTTCAAGACTTAGAAAAAAAATCCTTCCTCCTCTTATCTATGTAAACCTCATAACCCGCCATGATGTCACCTCCCAATATTTTCGGAAACTGCAATGACGTCATCTTCAACGGATCTTTGCCTTAATGTCTTTCCGAAAATCAAGGCGTCCATCTAGTTGGACAACCTTCACTTGCCCTCCTCGTTTTTTTGCACCTGCCTGTACGCCTATCTCCTTATAAATAGATACGACCGGTCTTGTCGTGGAATTGTCACGGCAGATGTCCTAGCGAAAGGACTTAATCATAGGGCCATCACAATTAGGAAGCTTAAAGGGGTTAATCAGGACAAAGGACACGAGAGGTTTATACTAGTTCGGCCCCTTACAGTGAAGGTAAGGCCAGTCCAGTTGATGTTGTATCGCTAGGTTTCGATGACCAAGGAGCAAATCCGCTAGCTTGGCTATCGATCTGTTGATTCTTCTCCTAAGCCGCTACTGGGTCGTCCCCTTATATACACGGGTTGACGCCTGGCAGCCTACAGAGTCCCGGCCGGCTCATAAAACGTGTCCGGCTCGGTGACTTCTTTTACATGCCTTTCCTTACAAGTCTTTCTCTACATATGGCGGTTCACAATATTAGGCCTTAAGCCGCCTCTGGGTTTAGGCTTTCTATAAGTCTTAATAAACTATCATCTTGAATATTACTGGGCTTCTTTTCGTAACCCGCCATTGGGGTCATACCTGGTAGCTATATCCCCAATATTAGGCCCCAAGTTGACTTGAACTTTGTTCTTTGTCAATCTTCAAAACTTAGATGAAATCCATCTTCCTCTCTCTGTAAAAACTCTGTAACCCTCCATGACGTCATCTTCTGAAAACACGAAAGCCTGTTATGACATCATCTTAAACAGATCTTTATCTTTTAATGTCTTCCGAGAATCGAGGCGTCCGTTTAGCTGGATAATCATTATTTTGGTCTTCCTCAATTTTCGCACCTGCCTATTCACTTATCCCCTTATAAATAGGCTCGGCCGGTCCTTCCTCTTTCTTCTTCTTCCTTCCATCTTCTCGCCACCTCTCTGCTTCTCGAGCTCTGCCGCTTCCGTAGCGCTCACCGTTGCCCTCAACGTTGGCCGCTGCATCACCCTGAGCTCATCCAGAGAACCGCGGCGACTCTTCGCAGTGGATCTGCATTCGTAAGTTCCTTATTTTTCGTGCACTTAGATCTGTATTAGGGTTGCAAGTTCATCGGTGTTCTTCGCTGTTCATCACGGACCTTCTTGTAGTTCTTCCTTCGCAGCCTCTTCTGATCCAAAAAGGAACACATAACTCGTGCGGTAGTTGTTTTGCGTCCATTTTTAATACTAGTAGATCCCTTTTTCCTGTACAGAGGCCTCATTATAACTCACGAACTCATCTGTACTAGATTTTTAGGTCTAGAATATTTTCTTTTCGGAACGGCCATTTGATCCAAAATAATAATGACAGCTTGGTAAACTTGTTTGTCCAACACTTAGGCCCTGTTTGGTTTAGCTGTGGATTTCTAAAAGCATCTGTGAAAAATCTGTTGTGGAAAAACAGGTGTGGAAAATCTGATGTGAAAAATATGTAGGTCATTTAGCAAACGAGTTGATACAACTTTTTCAGATTTTGGCCCGCAGAGGAATCAGATTTTGACAAGCATGTCCTGGGCTGCTTCCGCTTTTGGTTCAGATTTTGGTAGCGGATTTCTGGAATCAGATTCTGCTGGGTTCGCCCTTTGGTTCAGATTCTGCTGCACGGCAGCGGAATCTGTCGATAAAAGCTGAACCAAACAGGGCCTTAGCCAATTCTGTTTCTGGTATCCTTTGAATATCTTTAGTCATGGCGGCTTATGACTCTGGCTTTCCTTTATATGTCATTAGCCCTTATTTAAGCTGCCATGATTCATCTGTATCATGATCATGAACTTGTAACTTCATCAAATAAATTGAACCGGCAAATTACTTTCTTTTCAGCTTCCCCTTTTTCATCATGCCGTCAAAAGCACCAACAGTCTGCAACTGGGTCCCCTCCACAGTAACTGAGGATAACTTAAAAGAGTTTGTCACCATTGGATTTTTGCTAGAGAAAAACATTATGTCTTATCGTGCTCCTGACCCGGATGAGGAATGGCCTAATCCCAAAGACGGTGAAGTTATTTTCTTTACTGACCACATGAATCGGGGTTTTTCACCACCCGGCTCAAAGTTCTTCAGAGATGTTCTTCATTTTTTCAAACTTCACCCTCAAGATCTTGGACCCAATTCCATATCCAACATCTGTAATTTTCAAGTTCTCTGTGAGATGTATCTTCAAGAAGAGCCGACTGTGGAACTCTTCAGAGAGTACTTTTATTTGAACTGTCAGAATGAGTGTACCAATGGCCCTAGCTTGGAACTCGGTGGAATCTCAATTCAGCGTCGACAGGGCGCCGTCTTTCCCTTAATAGTCTTACCGAGTCATCCCAAAGATTGGAATCAGACCTGGTTCTATTGCAAAGTTACGTCGCCAGCCAATGAAAAAGCACTGCCGGGTTATCGCACGGATCGTTTGGATTCCAAGTTTGTGCTCCCTTATAAGCTTACTGCTGCTGAACGCAAGAAGCTTATTCCATCTATTAAAAGGATTCAAGCTTTATTGGGGAATGGCTTAACCGGAGTGGATCTGACCCGTTGCTGGATCTCATGGCGGGTCATCCCTCTAAGCCGCCGATCCAAATTGATGTATGAATATGGCGGAGGCCCAGATGACTCTTTGCGTCACAACTCTGTACAACTAACTGAAGAAGACATTGTTGCAATGTCAACCATCCTTGTGAACGGCAAATATGAGGACTATAGTAAGGTTGGGTTAAACCCCTTCTGCAAACTTAACCCGACACTAGAGGTGAAAAACCCTGACCTCTTTCTCTTTTTGTGTTTTCCTCAGTAGTTTTAAATACTTGCATGACCTTTTACCCTGTTTATTTGTTTACAGGCCAAATCTGACTCCTGGAAGGCCAAGTATGATCATGAAGCTACCAAGAAGACTAGAGCCGCTTCCATAGCCGCCAGGAAGACGACCCGGAGGTCCAAGAAGAAAAGGAGCACTGCTTCAGACCTATTAAAGCTTGACGATGTTTCTGAGTCGGAGGTAGCCCTTGACTCCGTTGGCCAGTTTTTTAATAACCTTATTGACACTGATTATTGCCAGGATGACACGGGGGCCAGCCAGGCCGTAGAAGAAGAGGTAACTATTTCCTCTGACTCAGCCCCTTTGCCAAGACAAAAACTTCGACTGGTAACCCAGAAAGTAAGGTTTTCACACCCTTTGGCTTATCTAGACCCTCATTTTCTTTTGAAAAAGCAGCAACATGAGAGCCGCCGTCAGGCCCGGACAAATGATGTCGATGAACCGCCTTCCGATTTACAGCAAACTCCTCGAAAACGCCAGAATGAGGTTTCTTTCCTCCTTGTCTTTTGCTTTCATTAATGCATCTATTCCCTTGCATTACTAACTTTATTTTGCCTTTGCAGGAGGTTTCTCGCTCTTCTGGCGACTCATCTCAGACTCAATTTCCGGCTTTCAAGACTGCCCCTAGATAAGGAAAAATTATATTTCCTCTGTATCTTTAAAAACTGCATCCTTATACTAACTGTCTCATAAAACCTTTCTTACCGGCCAAGCCAAATCCAAGAAGGCCAAGGTGATTAAACCGTCAGAAGACCCGAAGGTTCCTGCACCTGAGCCGGCCATGCCAACTCCTCCCTCTCAAACTGAAGCACCTGAAGACCCGGCTGTTCATACTCAATTGGATCCTCCTGAGTTGTCAGCCGATGATATCACCGTTAATCCGACTATCACTGAACCATCTAGTTCAGCTAACCCGCCAACAACTTCTAATACTGACGTGTTGATTACTGGTAGCCAATTTGTTGAACCAGGGATCCCCACTGTAGCCCGGCATACTACTAAGCAAGAAGCCTTGGAGAAGCAGAAAGTGTGTTTTGATATCTCCCATTACACTCACCTCAATGTCAATGTTGTGCTGCACGGCTATCTCAGTCATGTGCACTCCAGCCGTGATTCGGAAATCGAGATGGTCAAACAATTGCAGCTAAAATATGAGATATGTTCTCCGGTTTACTTATACTCTGCCAGCCCCCAAGTCTTCAGATGATTAACTTGAATGATCTGTAGACTTTATGATATAAGTTGAAGTCCAATAGAGTAACATAAACTTCACCTGTAGTCCCCAAGGGCCGGCTCAATTTATCATAAATGAACCGGTACTTAACTTCATAGCTGTCTTTTACGAGTCCCAATAAGTATTGCAAGCCGACTTAACCTTGAGAAACTTTCTGAATGCATTAGCCCCCAAGTGCCAAGTGCTGTTACTTTGTAAAACACTTGGGACCTGAAACATATAAGAGTCATAAAAAATTGCTTTGGCAAACATTAGCCCCCAAGTGTCAAATGGTATTGCGGTGCAAAGTACTTGAGACTTGAACCCTTATAACTTTTAGTTTAAGTCTTGACACACCTGTGTATGCTTTGTAGAACGCCCTATCTGAATTGGGCTCCCAATTGACTGATGCAAAGACCGGGCTGGTGGATCAAGAGGTAGAAATCAAGACTGCTGACTCTAAACTCCAATTGAGTCTTTCTGAGACAGAAAAATTGAAGACCAGCTTGACTGGAAAGAAGAAATCCTGGGCCGAAGAAAAGACGCTGCTGATACAATGTGCTGAAATAGCTGAGGCGGCTCTTGAGGAGGTTACGACGAAGCTCACCGGTTTAAAGAACCGTGTGTCTCAAATGGTCTCCGCCATCTTTGGTAAGTCATCTGTATTAATCATTTATACTTTATTTTGGCCAGGAATATAAGCCGCTTGCTGAACCTTTGTTAAAAACACTCGCAGGTCCATGAAGTAGGAATCTGAACCAAGATAGTGTGACGAAGTTGAAGGCGGTTTATACCTTGGTGGAGCAATTGTATACTGGCGCTCAACGAGCACTTGCCACCATCTCCCCTGCCAACCAAGGACCCAGTCGGTTGAGCGATGTCTTGAAAAAGTTATCAATCTTACCGGTCAGGTTTCAAGAGGTCAAACGATCCTGTGCCAGAGCCGGAGCCCTGACTGCCTTGAGCCGCTCCAAAGCCTGGGTGCCAGATCTAGACCCGGTGGATGTGGCTAAGGGGTACCCTACCGTGAAGGAAGACGGGACTCCTTTTGAGTAAGATGACTTCATTGCCTGCGTGAGGGGAGTTCAACCTCAAGCTACCATTCTTGGAGAGGAGACCAACATTGATAAATATCAGCTGGGTTTTGATTTGGAGAATAAGAAGATGGTGACTCCCTCTTATAAGGTGACAGATCTTATCCCGCCGGTTCGTCAACACACTTTTGCTCTGGAAGTTGACCCGACCGGCCTGATTGATGATGAAGCGGAGTTCATTGCTCTGAACGGCTTTGACTGGTCCAATCCCAGCTTCCAATCAGTAGAAGGAGGTGAACCGGCGAGGGGAGAGTCATAACCATCTTGTGGGCTCTCAAAGCCTTGTAATAGATTTAGCTTGAAAACTGCATGTGTTGCTTATGCCATCACACACAAAATGTGCATACTACTCTTTGCCAGCACATCTTTGATTACATCTGCAATGTTTTAACTTTGCTCCTACAAAAAGTGAAAGATCTGGCTTGGCGGTTTAGCACCGGACGAGTAAAAAACACTCGGTATATGTCTTTATGAAATTGTCATGTTGGAAAAGATAAACAAGGCCGAAAAACCTGTTCGTGAACAACATGTCATACCTGTGTTCTGGACTGCCGGTTTTCATGACCCGGATGATGAGGTTGATGACCCAATCTTTTTTAGAAGTCAATGCTTCCATATACCTGATGACTATCATGCCTTGGCGGCGTATTGTCAAATAGTCAAGCCGATTTTAAATAAAAACCATACTGATAGTTTAGATTTGAAACAATAAAAACCAGTAAGACAAAATAGCAGATTTTAAACAACATAAATTTGGGGGTTTCTGATCCGAATATGATCAGTAAACCGGACCAAAGGGGTTAAGCTAAGATTCGAATATGATCACATAGCCCCCAGTGGCTTTGGCGTTGCGCCGATCAAGAGGGTACCGACAGCTATGTTCTCTTCGGTTCAAATACGACCTATGTTTGAACAGGAAGCCCCCAAATGACCTTGAGAGGTTTTTAACGACCCTGATTCAAATACGATCCAAGTCGGACCCAAAAGGGGTTAAGCTATGATTCGGATATGATCAAGAAGCCTCCTAGCGAGTTTGGCTTTGAGCCGATCAAGAGGGTTACGACAGCTATGTTCTCTTTGATTCGAATATGACCTATGTTTGAACAGGAAGCCCCCAAGTGACCATGAGGTTTACAGCTAGATTCGAATATGATTATAAGCCGGACCAAAAAGGTTAAGCTAAATTCAGATACGATCAGCTCCTTAATAGTCATTTAAATACTGAAAATAGTAAAGATATATGATCTTTGAAGAGGAAAAGGATAGAGGTCATGCTTTATTATGTATCATAATATATACAATGTCAAAGTATGTACATGCCAAGAGCCGGTAGCTCAGGTGTAGTATGGCCGAAGCTGAGCAATGTTCCACGGCTGGCGGGTCTCCTCCTCCGACTTACGTGAGTCTTTGTGCTCTCGAACGTTAATGAGGTAATATGACCCGTTGTTTAAATTCTTGCTGACCACAAAGGGTCCTTCCCAAGGAGGGGATAGTTTGTGTGCATCAGACAGATCCTGGATGAGCCGGAGCACCAGGTCACCTTCTTGAAAGGTCCTGGTGTAACGCCCCGTATGTGACCTGCCATATTTGTATTCCCTCTCTTGCCATTTCCGACACTAAGTTATGAGATTCCTCGTTGTTGGGTTTTGTCTTCGTGTTGCTTTTGTCCTTGTCATGCATCTCATATCATGTCATCATGTGCATCGCATTTGCATACATGTTCGTCTCATGCATCCAAGCATTTTCCCCGTTGTCCGTTTTGCATTCCGACGCTGCTATGTCCTCTGGTGTCCCCTTTTGTCTCTTTTCGTGTGCGGGTGTTAAACGTTCTCGGATTGGACCGAGACTTACCAAGCGGCCTTGGTTTACTACCGGTAGACCGCCTGTCAAGTTTCGTGCCATTTGGACTTCGTTTGATACTCCAACAATTAACTCAGGAACCGTAAAGGCCTCGTGTGTGTTGTAGCCCAACACCTCTCCTAAGTGGCCCAAAACCCACCTAAGTGTTGATCACAATTGTGTGGCTGAAAATCGTGCTCAATTTGGAGCCTCCTAGCTCCTTCTATGTATAAATAGGCATCTCCCCCGAATTTTCCGGATCAAACCCTAGCTCCCTCTTCCCTCCGCGCGGCTGGACGTGTCCGCCCGCCGCCAGACAGAAACTCCCGCCGTCCGCCGCCACATGTCGTCACCCAATTCGCCCGCCGCCTGTGCGCCCCCATCGCCGCGCCGGCCCGCCGGGGCCCAGGCGGGGCCCTCCCGGCACGAAGCCTCCGCCGCCCGGCTCGCCCGCCTCCTCGCGCCCGAGGGTCGCCGCCTCCGCTGCCCAGATCGCCGTCTCCGTCGCCCCGCTCCCCGCTCGCCGGCCGGAGCTCGTCGCCGGCAGCTACCGCACCCCCCGCGAGGCGCCTTGCCTCCAGATCCGCGCCGAGGTGGCCGGAGCCGCCGCTCGCCGCCGGATCCGGACGGGGAAGGACCGGATCCGCCCTTCTTTGGCCTCCCCCTCGCCTTCCTCCCTCGCCGGAGCAAGCTTCCCCTCGCCGGAGTTGACCTTGGTTTGCGCACCGACGAAGAACCCTAAATCCGGAGGGTATATTTTTGTCTAAGTCCTTTTCCCTCATATCATATGCCCCTGTTCATCGCATCATAACTTTGCACCCGTGGCCCCATTTTGGGCATGTAGCATATCAAATTGTTCGTCTCGATGAGTACTTAATTTCATTCCACTGCACCATGTTCATTTGAGTTCATATTGATGCCCTAAATGCTGTTGCAAGAGTGCTATGTGATGTTAGTTTCAGATTCTTAACAGATTATGGACATTTGTCATTTTTGCCATGTTTAATGTGTGCCTCTTATGAACTTGAACCCTACATGTGTTTTGTTATATGCCATGCCATCTTATAGGGGTGTATGCCATGTATTTTTGTGATCTTTGTGGTGACTAGCACAAGCATGCAAAGTAGCTCTCGTGATGTTGCTAATTTCAGGGACTTAGAATTCTTCCAAGTCATTTCCCTGTTGTTATTTTTATGCAATGTATTCTAGTTGCTACAGAGTGATCCATGCCTCTTTTGAGCATGTTCAGTAAGGATGATTTTGAGATATTGTTATGCTCTCTCCATCCTTGTCTTTGTTTGCAATTATGGAGCACCCTAGCATGACTCAATCTTGCTCTACTTTTGCTATAAAATGTTCCTGGCAGATTGTTTACATGTTATTCAATTTTGCCGAGGTTGTTGCGGTTGATCCGTGCATGCAATGAAGTTCTTCTTGCCATGGTTAGCTTATTTATCATGTCCACTTGCTGGGTGTATGCTTAGTTTGTCATGCAATGCCTTGTGGTGAGTGCATCGAGCTCGTAAACATGCCTATGTAAATCTGTTTTGCCATGTTCCAGTTTTCTGCTAAGTCTGAATCTGTTAACGAAACTTGCTATGTTTACATGGGTGCCATTGTATTTTCTGATCCCTTTTAGCTTATGGTTAGTAAGGGACTTTTGTTATATGCTTTGTGTAGCTTCATGCCATGCCTTGCTTTGCCATGATATGTTCCTGTAGCATGTTGTTATCTTGCTCTAAACATTGCTTCCTGATGTTAAATCCTGCCATGTTGTTGATTTCACTAAGTCTGTGAACCTGATATCTTTTGCACTTTTGCCATGCTTGTTTTGAACCTGCTATTGAGTGAACTAGCCGTATCTTAGTGTTCATCTTTTGTCAAGCATCTTGAGTGGATCACTGCCTTGTGCTTTGTTTCTATGTTAGAGTGCAGTAGCTTTTTGTTCTGGATGCATTTAGAAGGCCTTGTGCTGTTAATCGCAGATCGGTGCCATATTTGTTTTGCTTGTCATTTGCAAACCGTGCATCCGATTCCGGTGATCTTTATATCGATTTTGACAGAAATCAACTCATCTTTCCAGCGGCACTCTTGGTTTTCCAAGTTGAGGCCTGGTTCAATCTTTCCTTTCCGAAACATGCATATGCATTGCATATCACATCCCGCATATCATGCCATGTCTTGCATCATGTTGCTTGCGCATTGCACCGTGGTTGATTGTGTCTCCCTTTGCTTGTGTTCTTGCTTTGGGTAGAGCCGGGAGACGAGTACGTGATCGAGGAACCCGTTGAGTACGCTTACGAGGATCAAGCTAAAGTCAACTCGGAGAACCTTGCAGGCAAGATGACCATACCCTCGAAATCACTTCTATCTTTGCTTGCTAGTTGCTCGCTCTATTGCTATGCCTAAGCTACGATACCTACCACTTGCTTATCATGCCTCCCAAAATTCCATGTTAAACCTCTAACCCACCTTGTCCTAGCAAACCGTTGTTTGGCTATGTTACCGCTTTGCTCAGCCCCTCTTATAGCGTTGCTAGTTGCAGGTGAAGATTGGAGTTTGTTCCTTGTTGGAACCAGTTTATTGTTGGGATATCACTATTATATCTTGTCTACTTTAATGCATCTATACACTTGGTAAAGGGTGGAAGGCTCGGCCTTATGCCTGGTGTTTTGTTCCACTCTTGCCGCCCTAGTTTCCGTCATACCAGTGTTATGTTCCTTGATTTTGCATTCCTTACACGGTTGGGTTATAATGGGAACCCCTTGACAGTTCGCCTTGAATAAAACTCCTCCAACAAGGCCCAACCTTGGTTTTACCATTTGCCACCTAGCCTCTTTTCCCTTGGGTTCCGCGGACTCAAGGGTCATCTTTATTTTAAACCCCCGGGCCAGTGCTCCTTTGAGTGTTGGTCCAACCTAGAGCACCGTGCGGGGCCGTCCCTTGGCAACTTGGGTTACGTTGGCTCCCGTACGCTTAGCTTATCCGGTGTTCCCTGAGAAGGAGATATGTGCAGCTCCTATCGGGATTTGTCGGCACAGCGGGTGGCCTTGCTGGACTTGTTTTACCATTGTCAAGATGTGTTGTAACCGGGATTCCGAGTCTGATCGGGCCGTCTTGGGAGAAGGTATATCCTTCGTTGATCGTGAGAGCTTGTGATGGGCTAAGTTGGGACACCCCTGCAGGGATTTGAACTTTCGAAAGCCGTGCCCGCGGTTATGGGCAGATGGGAATTTGTTAATGTCCGGTTGTAAAAAGCCTGATACTTAAACTTAATTAAAATGGATCAACAACGTGTGTAGCCGTGATGGTCTATTTTCGGCGGAGTCCGGGAAGAGAACACAGTCTCAGGTTATACTTGAACGTAGGTTGTTCTAGGATCACTTCTTGATCATAGATTCTCGACCGCGCTTTGCCTTCTCTTCTCGCTCTCATTTGCGTATGTTAGCCACCATATATGCTAGTGCTTCCTGCAGCTCCACCTCATACCTTTTACCCTACCTATAAGCTTAAATAGTCTTGATCGCGAGGGTGTGAGATTGCTGAGTCCCCGTGACTCACAGATTACTTCCAAAACCAGATGCAGGGACCGATGATACCGTTCTAGGAGATACGACTGAGCTCAAGTGGGAGTTCGATAAGGACTCAGGACGATACTACGTTTCCTTTCCAGACGATCAGTAGTGGAGCCCAGTTGGGGCGATCGGGGACATTATGCATTTGGGGTTGTCTTTATTTTGGTTCAGTAGTCGGACCTTGATTGTATTTGGATGATTGTAATGATATATTTATGCTATTGTGTGAAGTGGTGATTGTAAGCCAACTATGTATCTCTTTCTTATTCAGTACATGGGATGTGTAAAGATTACCCCTCTTGCGACATTGCCTACAATGCGGTTATGCCTCTAAGTCATGCTCCGACACGTGGGAGATATAGCCACATCGTGGGTGTTACAAGTTGGTATCAGAGCCTTCCCCGACTTAGGAGCCCCCTACTTGATCGAATCGTTGGTGTTGTTGAGTCTAAAAAAATGTTTTGAGTCTTTTAGGATTTATATATATCGGAGAGTAGGATTCTTTTTACTCCTCAGTCCCTTCGTCGCTCTAGTGAGGCATCCTGACGTAGAGTTTTGACTCTTTTCTTCTTAAATTTCACTATAATTTTTAGGATCACACGGGTATCTTGGAGTCATTCCGATGGTTTTGTGATGAGAACACTGTTCTTGGTGCCTCCTGACACTTAGGGGTTGTGGCAGTGTCCCGAGGAGTTGAGCTCTGAGGTGTTGTCGTCACAATTTTATCGTTGCAGTTCTGGAATACCTGAGTTTCACCGACATCGAAAATCTCTTTTATGCAGTTGTTGGTGAGATAACCTCGACGCCACCCAGTAGTGGGGCGGGAGTTCGGGAGTATTGCCATAACTCGTATAACAGATGCTTTTCGAAGGTTGAGGTAAATGATTTCCGAAGGTTTCTTGGTTATGTGTTGAAGGATGGATACAGCTGGATGTAGGATTTGCTAGTTTTGGGTGAGATATTATGCTTCCCCTGTATCCCCAACACCTGATTGCATAACCGTAAAATTTTCGGGAGTTCCATAGGTGGGAATTCATGTAGCTCTAGTATTTCTTCCGCAGATATTTGGTTTGTGATTGGGTAATCCTTACCAAGTATTTGTTCTTGTCCGTACCTTGTTGTTTTATTCATCTACATCTATCTAAGTGGCTTCTCAATTTATGGAAGTGTGACCATTTAATTTGGAATGCATTCGTTCATTCTTGTTCGGATGTTAAGACTATATGTTGCAATTTCGATCCATTTGATTCAGCTTGAATATATGTCTTTCAAGATACTAACAGATGTCACCCTCTTCAGGATGGCTCCTCCAACGCGTCAGAATCCGGAACCACCGCCACCACCTCCACCTCTGGAGGCATGGCAAGCTGTGATGGCCGCTACCAATGCCAACACGCAGATGCTTATGCAACTCTCGCAAGAGCGCAACCAAGGAAATCAAGGCCATGGCAACAATCAGAATCAGTTTGCTACACTCAACCAGTTCCTCGCAAACCAGCCAAAGACCTTTAGTAACTGTGTCGAGGCCACAGACGCTGATGATTGGCTCATGGATATCTGCAAGCATTTCGAGTGCAGCAACGTTAGGCCTGAGGACTTGATACGTCTCCAACGTATCTATAATTTTTGATTGCTCCATGCTATATTATCTACTGTTTTGGACTATATTGGGCTTTATTTTCCACTTTTATATTATTTTTGGGACTAACCTATTAACCGGAGGCCCAGCCCAGAATTGCTATTTTTTTTGCCTATTTCAGTGTTTCAAAGAAACGGAATATCAAACGGAGTCCAAACGGAATGAAACCTTCGGGAATGTGATTTTCTCACCGAACGTGATCCCGGAGACTTGGACCCTATGCCAAGGCATCAGAGAGGCAGTCACGAGGGTGGGGGGCGCCCCCCTAGGGCATGCCCCCTGCCTCGTGGGCCCCTCGGTGCTCCACCGACGTACTTCTTCCTCCTATATATACCTACGTACCCCCAAACGAACAGATACGGAGCCAAAAACCTAATTCCACCGGCGCAACTTTCTGTATCCACAAGATCCCATCTTGGGGCCTGTTCCTGTGCTCCACCGGAGAGGGTCGTCATCACGGAGGGCTTCTACATCATCATAGCCTCTCCGATGAAGTGTGAGTAGTTTACCTCAGACCTTCGGGTCCATAGTTAGTAGCTAGATGGCTTCTTCTCCCTTTTTGGATCTCAATACAAAGTTCACCCCCTCTCTTGTGGAGATCTATTCGATGTAATCTTCTTTTTGCGGTGTGTTTGTTGAGACCGATGAATTGTGGGTTTATGATCAAGTCTATCTATGAATAATATTTGAATCTTCTCTGAATTCTTTTATGTATGATTAGTTATCTTTGCAAGTATCTTCGAATTATCCGTTTGGTTTGGCCAACTAGATTGGTAGTTCTTGCCATGGAAGAAGTGCTTAGCTTTGGGTTCGATCTTGCGGTGTCCTTTCCAGTGACAGAAGGGGCAACAAGGCATGTATTGTATCGTTGCCATCGAGGATAACAAGATGGGGTTTATTTCATATTGCATGAATTTATCTCTCTACATCATGTCATCTTGCTTAAGGCATTACTCTGTTTTTAACTTAATACTCTAGATGCATGCTGGATAGCGGTCGATGAGTGGAGTAATAGTAGTAGATGCAGAATCGTTTCGGTCTACTTGTCACGGACGTGATGCCTATATACATGATCATGCCTAGATATTCTCATAACTATTCTCAATTCTGTCAATTGGTCAACAGTAATTTGTTCACCCACCGTAGAATACTTATGCTCTTGAGAGAAGCCACTAGTGAAACCTATGGCCCCCGGGTCTATTCTCATCATATCAATCTCCATCACTTTAATCTTGCTTTGCTTTTTTACTTTGCTTTTACTTTTCACTTTGCATCTCTATACCAAAAATACCAAAAATATTATATCTATCAGATCTCACTCTCGTAAGTGACCGTGAAGGGATTGACAACCCCTAATCGCGTTGGTTGCGAGTAGCTATCATCTTGTGCAGGTACGAGGGACTTGAGCGTGGCCTCCTACTGGATTGATACCTTGGTTCTCAAAAACTAAGGGAAATACTTATGCTACTCTGCTGCATCATCCCTTCCTCTTCGGGGAAAACCAACGCAAGCTCAAGACGTAGCAAGAAGGATTTCTGGCGCCGTTGACGGGGAGGTTCGCGCAAGTCAAAATTTGACTCCCGACAATGAGCCATTTCTGGCGCCGTTGCCGGGGAGTCTACGCAAAAAGTCAACATACCAAGTACCCATCACAATCCCTATCTCTCGCATTACATTATTTGCCATTTGCCTCTCGTTTTCCTCTCCCCCACTTCACCCTTGCCGTTTTATTCGCCCTCTCTCTTTCCTCCCTCTCTATTTGCCTCTTTTTCCCGATTGCCTTTTTGTTTGCTCGTGTGTTAGATTGCTTGTTTGTCGCGATGGCTCAAGATACTACCAAATTGTGTGACTTCACCAATACCAATAATAATGATTTCTTTAGCACTCCAATTGCTCCTCTTGCCAATACTGAATCTTGTGAAATTAATACTGCTTTGTTGAATCTTGTTATGAAAGATCAATTCGCCGGCCTTCCTAGTGAAGATGGCGCTACTCATCTGAATAGCTTTTATGTGATATGCAAAAGAAAAAAGATGTCGATAATAATGTCGTTAAATTGAAGCTATTTCCTTTTTCGCTTAGAGATCGTGCTAAAGCTTGGTTTCCGTCTTTGCCTAAAAATAGTATTGATTCTTGGAACAAGTGCAAAGATGATTTTATCTCTAAGCATTTCCCTCCCGCTAAGATCATCTCTCTTAGAAATGATATTATGAACTTTAAGCAACTTGATCATGAACATGTTGCACAAGCTTGGGAGAGAATGAAATTAATGATACGTAATTGCCCTACTCATGGTTTGAATTTGTGGATGATTATACAAAAATTTTATGCCGGATTGAATTTTGCTTCTAGAATTTTTTTAGATTCGGCCGCGGGAGGCACTTTTATGGAAATCACTTTAGGAGATGCTACTAAACTCCTAGATAATATTATGGTTAATTATTCTGAATGGCATATTGAAAGATCTTCTAATAAAAAAGTGCATGCGATAGAAGAAATCAATGTTTTGAGTGGAAAGATGGATGAGATTATGAAATTATTTGCTACTAAGAGTGTTTCTTCTGATCCTAATGATATGCCTTTGTCTACTTTGATTGAGAGTAACAATGAATCTATGGATGTGAATTTTGTTGGTAGGAATAATTTTGGTAACAACGCTTATAGAGGGAATTTTAATCCTAGGCCATATCCTAGTAATCCTTCTAATAATTATGGGAATTCCTACAACAACTCTTATGGAAATTATAATAAGATGCCCTCTGAATTTGAGAATAGTGTTAAAGAGTTTATGAATTCACAAAAGAATTTTAATGCTTTGCTTGAAGAGAAATTGCTTAAAGTTGATGATTTGGCTAGGAACGTTGATAGAATTTCTCTTGAGATTGATTCTTTAAATATTAGATCTATTCCTCCTAAGCATGATATCAATGAGTCTCTCAAAGCCATGAGAATTTCCATTGATGAGTGCAAGGAAAGAACCGCTAGGATGCGTGCTTCCAAAGATGCCTTTATTAAAGCGTGTTCTTCCAATTCCTATGAAAATCAAGATGAAGATCTAAAAGTTATTGATGTGTCACCTATTAAATCTTTGTTTTGCAATATGAATCTTGATGAAACTTAATATGATCTTCCTTTACCTAGAAGGCGTTCTAAATATTCGGAGTATTTAGATCTTTATGATGAAATTGATGAAATTGGGATTGAAAGAAATAAAAATCTAGATGTTGCTAAACCCACTATATTGGATATCAAGGAATTTAATTATGAAAGTTGTTCTTTAATTGATTGTATTTCCTTGTTGCAATCCGTGCTAAATTCTCCACATGCTTATAGTCAACATAAAGCCTTCACCGAACATATTGTTGATGCCTTGATGCAATCTTATGAAGAAAAACTTGAGTTGAAAGTTTCTATCCCTAGAAAACTCTATGATGAGTGGGAACCAACTATTAAAATTAAAATTAAATATCATGAGTTTTATTCTTTGTGTGATTTGGGTGCTAGTGTCTCTACTATTCCCAAGACTTTGTGTAATTTGCTAGATTTCCGTAATTTTGATGATTGCTCTCTAAACTTGCATCTTGCGGATTCCACTATTAAGAAACCTATGGGAAGGATTAATGATGTTCTTATTGTTGCAAATAGAAATTATGTGCCCGTAGATTTCATTGTTCTTGATATAGATTGCAATCCTTCTTGCCCTATTATTCTTGGTAGACCTTTCCTTAGAACGGTTGGTGCGATTATTGATATGAGGGAAGGGAATATTAGATTTCAATTTCCATTAAAAAAGGGCATGGAAAACTTTCCAAGAAAGAAAATAAAATTGCCATATGAAACTATCATGAGAGCCACTTATGGATTGCCTACCAAAGATGGCAATACCTAGATCTATCCTCGCTTTTATGCCTAGCTAGGGGCGTTAAACGATAGCGCTTGTTGGGAGGCAACCCAATTTTATTTTTATTCCTTGATTTTTGCTCCTGTTTAGTTATAAATAAATTATTTAGCCTCTGTTTTGGTTGTATTTTTTTGTGTTTAATTAGTGTTTGTGCCAAGTAGAACCGTTGGGAAGACTTGGGGAAAGTCTTGTTGAACTTGCTGTAAAAAACAGAAACTTTAGCGCTCACGAGAACTGCTGTAATTTTTATTTGAAGAGTGATATTTAGTTAATCATTTTTGCAGATGATTAATAGGTAAATTCCTCACGTCCAGAAATTTATTTTAGAATTTTTGGGGTTCCAGATCTTGCGCTAGCTACAGATTACTACAGACTGTTCTGTTTTTGACAGATTCTGTTTTTCGTGTGTTGTTTGCTTATTTTGATGAATCTATGGTTAGTAAAACAGTTTATAATCCATAGAGAAGTTGGAATACAGTAGGTTTAACACCAATATAAATAAATAATGAGTTCATTACAGTACCTTGAAGTTGTCTTTTGTTTTCTTTCGCTAACGGAGCTCACGAGTTTTATACTTTAAGTTTTGTGTTGTGAAGTTTTCAAGTTTTGGGTGAATTCTTGTGATGGATTATGGAACAAGGAGTGGCAAGAGACAAATCTTGGGGATGCCCATGGAACCCCCAATATAATACAAGGACACCAAAAAGTCAAAGCTTGGGGATGCCCCGGAAGGCATCCCCTCTTTCGTCCACTTCCATCGGTAATTTACTTGGAGCTATATTTTTATTCACCAACATGATATGTGTTTTGCTTGGAGAGTCTTGTATTATTTGTGTCTTTGTGTCTTAGTATGCCACAATCATCCTTGCTGTACACACCTTTTGAGAGAGCCATACATGGATTAAAATTTGATAGAATACTCTATGTGCTTCACTTATATCTTTTGAGCTATGTAGTTTTGCTCTATGTGCTTCACTTATATCTTTTGAGAGTTATAATTTTGCTCTATGTGCTTCACTTAGATCTTTTAGAGCACGGTGGTGGATTTGTTTTAAAGAAACTATTGATCTCTCATGCTTCACTTAAATTATTTTGAGAGTCTTAATAGCATGGCAATTTGCTTAATAATAATATGCTTGGTATTCAAGATTTGTGAAACTTTCCTTTGAGTGTGTTGAATACTAAGAAAAGATTGAAGCATGATAATTGTTTTGAGATATGGAGGTGATAATATTAAAGTCATGCTAGTTGAGTAGTTGTGAATTTAAAGAATACTTGTGTTAAAGTTTGTGATTCCCATAGCATGCACGTATGGTGAACCGTTATGTGATGAAGTCGGAGCATGATTTATTTATTGATTGTCTTCCTTATGAGTGGCGGTTGGGGACGAGCGATGGTCTTTTCCTACCAATCTACCCCCCTAGGAGCATGCGCGTAATACTTTGCTTTGATAACTTCTAGATTTTTGCAATAAGTATATGAGTTCTTTCTGACTAATGTTGAGTCCATGGATTATACGCACTCTCACCCATCCACCTTTGCTAGCCTCTCTAATACCGCACACTTTTCGCCGGTATCATACACCCACCATATACCTTCCTCAAAACAGCCACCATACCTACCTATTATGGCCTTTCCATAGCCATTCCGAGATATATTACCATGCAACTTTCCACCGCTCCGTTTATTATGACACACTCCATTATTGTCATATTGCATATCCCGGTACACCGCCGGAGGCATTCATATAGAGTCATATTTTGTTCTAAGTATCGAGTTGTTGAGTTGTAAGAAAAATAAAAGTGTGATGATCATCATTTTTAGAGCATTGTCCCAGTGAGGAAAGGATGATGGATACTATGATTCCCCCACAAGTCGGGATGAGACTCCGGACGAAAAAAGAGAGGCCAAAGAAGCCTAAATAAAAAGAGGCCATAAAAAAAGAGAAAAGGCCCAAATAAAAAAATGAGAGAAAAAGAGAGAAGGGACAATGTTACTATCCTTTTACCACACTTGTGCTTCAAAGTAGCACCATGATCTTCATAGTAGAGAGTCTCTCATGTTATCACTTTCATATACTAGTGGGAATTTTGCATTATAGAACTTGGCTTGTATAATCCAATGACGGGCTTCCTCAAATTGCCCTAGGTCTTCATGAGCAAGCAAGTTGGATGCACACCCACTTAGTTTCTTTTTGAGCTTTCATATACTTATAGCTCTAGTGCATCCGTTGCATGGCAATCCCTACTCACTCACATTGATATCTATTGATGGGCATCTCCATAGCCCGTTGATACGCCTAGTTGATGTGAGACTATCTTCTCCTTTTTGTCTTCTCCACAACCACCATTCTATTCCACCTATAGTGCTATATCCATGGCTCACGCTCATGTATTGCATGAAGATTGAAAAAAGTTTTGAAAAAGTTAGAGTATGAAACAATTGCTTGGCTTGTTATCGGGGTTGTGCATGATTTAAATACTTTGTTTGGTGAAGATAGAGCATAGCCAGACTATATGATTTTGTAGGGATATCTTTCTTTGGCCATGTTATTTTGAGAAGACATAATTGCTTTGTTAGTATGCTTGAAGTATTATTATTTTTATGTCAATATAAACTTTTGTCTTGAATCTTTCGAATCTGAATATTCACATCACAATTAAGAAGATTTGCATTGAAATTATGCCAAGTAGCACTCCACATCAAAAATTCTCTTTTTATCATTTACCTACTCGAGGACAAGCAGGAATTAAGCTTGGGGATGCCTGATACGTCTCCAACGTATCTATAATTTTTGATTGCTCCATGCTATATCATCTACTATTTTGGACTATATTGGGCTTTATTTCCACTTTTATATTATTTTTGGGACTAACCTATTAACCGGAGGCCCAGCCCAGAATTGCTATTTTTTTGCATATTTCAGTGTTTCGAAGAAATGGAATATCAAACGGAGTCCAAACGGAATGAAACCTTCGGGAACGTGATTTTCTCACCGAACGTGATCCAGGAGACTTGGACCCTACGCCAAGGCATCAGAGAGGCGGTCACGAGGGTGGGGGGCGCGCCCCCCCTAGGGCGCGCCCCCTGCCTCGTGGGCCCCTCAGAGCTCCACCGACGTACTTCTTCCTCCTATATATACCTACGTACCCCCAAACGAACAGATACGGAGCCAAAAACCTAATTCCACCGCCGCAACTTTCTATATCCACGAGATCCCATCTTGGAGCCTGTTCCAGAGCTCCGTCGGAGAGGGCCGTCATCATGGAGGGCTTCTACATCATCATAGCCTCTCCGATGAAGTGTGAGTAGTTTACCTCAGACCTTCAGGTCCATAGTTAGTAGCTAGATGGCTTCTTCTCTGTTTTTGGATCTCAATACAAAGTTCTCCCCCTCTCTTGTGGAGATCTATTCGATGTAATCTTCTTTTTGCGGTGTGTTTGTTGAGACTGATGAATTGTGGGTTTATGATCAAGTCTATCTATGAATAATATTTGAATCTTCTCTGAATTCTTTTATGTATGATTGGTTATCTTTGCAAGTATCTTCGAATTATCCATTTGGTTTGGCCAACTAGATTGGTAGTTCTTGCCATGGGAGAAGTGCTTAGCTTTGGGTTCAATCTTGCGGTGTCCTTTCCTAGTGACAGAAGGGGCAGCAAGGCACGTATTATATCGTTGCCATCGAGGATAACAAGATGGGGTTTATTTCATATTGCATGAATTTATCTCTCTACATCATGTCATCTTGCTTAAGGCGTTACTCTGTTTTTAACTTAATACTCTAGATGCATGCTGGATAGCGGTCGATGAGTGGAATAATAGTAGTAGATGCAGAATCGTTTCGGTCTACTTGTCACGGACGTGATGCCTATATACATGATCATGCATAGATATTCTCATAACTATGCTCAATTCTGTCAATTGCTCAACAGTAATTTGTTCACCCACCGTAGAATACTTATGCTCTTGAGAGAAGCCACTAGTGAAACCTATGGCCTCCGGGTCTATTCTCATCATATCAATCTCCATCACTTTAATCTTGCTTTGCTTTTTTACTTGGCTTTTACTTTTCACTTTTCATCTCTATACCAAAAATACCAAAAATATTATATCTATCAGATCTCACTCTCGTAAGTGACCGTGAAGGGATTGACAACCCCTAATCGCGTTGGTTGCGAGTAGCTATCATTTTGTGCAGGTACTAGGGACTTGAGCATGGCCTCCTACTGGATTGATACCTTGGTTTTCAAAAACTGAGGGAAATACTTACGCTACTCTGCTACATCATCCCTTCCTCTTCGGGGAAAACCAACGCAAGCTCAAGACGTAGCAGGACTTTGTCATGTTTGCTTCGTTCTAACTCAAAGACCAAGCTGCAGAGTGGTATCAGCAATACAAAGATTCCAGAGGAGGTCGTGTGATTACCTGGGATGAATTCCGCCAAGACTTCAAAGCTCACCACATTCCTCAGAGTGTTGTTGAGAGCAAGCATGAGGAGTTCCTCAATCTGAAGCAAGGTAGCTTGACTGTTTACCAGTATAACATCATGTTCCAGAAGCTCGCTCGTTTCGCTAAGCAAGACGTCCCTGACGAGAAGAGCATGATTTATCAGTTTAGAGGTGGCCTCAGAGAAGATCTGCAACTAGCCCTTGTGCTTTTTGAGCCGAAGAAGTACGATGAGTTCTACAATATGGCACTGAAGCAAGAGACTGCTCAGCTCAAGTGTGATGCTTCCAAGAAACGAGTTAGGGATGCAACTCCTTCTTCCTCAACTCAAGTGGCAACTAAGCAGCAAAAGTATTGGTTGCCTCCTCCTCCTCCGTTCCGTCAGCCTTTTCAGCAGAAGAGCAAAGGTGGCAATGGATCTTCCCACCGACCCAACCCAGGCTTTCAGAACAAGACTTCGTCTCATGATCCAAGATCAAGTGCTCCGTATCACCGTCCGCTCTCGGAGGTTACGTGCAACAAGTGTCAGCAGAAGGGTCACTATGCCAACAAATGCTTCAACCAGAGGCGTCTTCCTCCTCCTCCTCCTCCTCCTCCTCCTATGAGATCTGCCAGCACCGCAGTGGTCAAGCATAATCCCAAGTTCGCAAAGGTCAACATGGTGAACACAACTCAGGCAGAGGACTCGTCAGAAGTTGTCATGGGTAACTTTCCAGTTAACTCTACTCCTGCAAAAGTCCTTTTTGATACTGGTGCATCGCATTGTTTCATGTCAAGATCATTTGTTTCAAAGCATGACTTCGTTTCGGAAATGTTGTGTAAACCTATGGGAGTGGTTTCTCTGGCCAAGTCTATGAGGGCTACCACGATGGTCCCGGATGTTACTATCACGATGGGCGACTATAAGTTTCTGTCTTCTCCAATGGTCCTTGGTGACTTGGATATTGATCTTATTCTTGGAATGGACTAGCTTTCTAAGCACAAGGCCCATCTTGATTGTGCTGCCAGGAAAATTCAATTGACACACTCGTCTGAGGATGTGATCGTCTTTGCCGCTCGTGATGATACCATTCGACTGTTTTCTCTCAATGAGAAGGGCGAGTTGGATGCCATATCTCAGATTCCAGTCGTTTGTGAATATCAATACATCTTTCCAGAAGAGCTTCCAGGAATGCCTCCTCACCGGCCAGTTGAATTCGTCATCGATCTTGAACCTGGCACGGATCCTGTTTGCAAACGTCCTTACAAGCTTGGACCTGAAGAGTTGAAGGAGCTGAAGAAATAACTCGATATTCAAGAGCGTATGGGTCTCATCCGACCAAGTTCTTCTCCATGGGGTTGTGGTGTTCTTTTTGTCAAGAAGAAGGATGGAACGGACCGACTTTGTGTCGACTACCGTCCATTGAACAAGAAGACCATAAAGAACAAGTACCCACTTCCCAACATCAATGAGCTTTTTGAACAACTCAAATGTGCTCAAGTATTCTCCAAGCTTGACCTCCGTATGGGATATCATCAGATTCGCATTCGTGAAGATGATATCCCCAAGACAGCATTCAGAATAAGCTATGGTTCATATGAATACACTATCATGTCTTTCGGCCTTGTCAATGCTCCTCCAACATTCTCTCGCATGATGAACTTCATCTTCAACCCCTACACAAATGACTTCGTCTTGGTCTATCTCGATGACATTTTGGTCTTTTCCAAGAACAAGGAGGATCATGCCAAGCACTTGAGATTGGCGCTGGATAAACTCAGAGAACATCAATTCTATGCGAAGTTTTCAAAGTGCGAGTTTTGGCTTGATGAGGTTCTCTACCTTGGACATATCATCTCCGCCAAGGGTATAGCTGTTAATCCTGAGAAGGTGTCTGCAATTGTGAATTGGGAGCCGCCTCAGAACGTGAAGCAACTCCGCAGCTTCCTTGGGCTTGCAAGCTATTGTCGAAGGTTCATTGAGAACTTCTCAAAGATCGCGAAGCCTCTTTCCAACCTCCTCCAGAAGCATGTGAAGTATGTCTGGTCGCCTGAATGTGACATCACTTTTAACACCCTCAAAGAGAAGTTAGTCACAGCTCCAGTTCTGACTCCTCCTGATGAATCCAAACCGTTCAAGGTTTTCTGTGATGCTTCCCTTCAAGGTCTCGGTGCAGTGTTGATGCAAGAGAAGAAAGTTGTGTCCTATACCTCTCGCTAGTTGAAGCCCAACGAAAAGAACTACCCCACTCATGACCTCGAGTTGGCGGCAGTTGTCCATGCTCTTTTAACATGGAGACATCTCTTGTTGGGAAGAAAAGTGGACATCTTCACTGATCATAAGAGTCTCAAGTACATCTTCACTCAGCCCAACCTCAACCTCAGGTAGACTCGTTGGGTCGAAATGATTCAAGAGTATAATCCGAGTATTGAATATACTCCAGGCAAGGCCAATGTCATTGCTGACGCATTGAGCAGGAAGGCTTACTGCAACAGTTTGATTCTCAAGCCCTATCAACCAGAGCTTTGTGAAGCTTTCCGCAAACTTAATCTCCAAGTTGTTCCTCAAGGATTCCTTGCCAACCTCCAAGTCTCTCCTACTTTGGAAGATCAGATTCGTGAGGCTTAACTTCTTGATGCTATGGTGAAGAAGGTGAAGATTGGGATTGCCAAGAGTCAACCCAAGTACAAGTGCTATCGCCTTGAAGATAAGGATACTCTATTCTTCGAGCATCGCATTGTGGTGCCTAAGGGTGGCCTTCGTAAAGTCATTATGAACGAGGCTCACAATTCACTCCTCTCTATTCACCCTGGAAGTACAAAGATGTACCATGACCTCAAGCAGTCGTATTGGTGGACTCGAATGAAGCACGAGATTGCTCAGTTCGTGAATGAATGTGATGTCTGCAGAAGAGTGAAGGCAGAACACCAACGACCAGCTGGTCTCCTCCAACCTCTTGACATTCCAGAATGGAAGTTTGACCATATTGAGATGGACTTTGTGACTGGATTTCCAAAGTCCAAGCGTGGCAATGATGCTATCTTCGTTGTCATCGACAAGCTCAGTAAAGTGGCTCATTTTCTTCCTATCAAAGAATCTATCACAACAGCTCAGTTGGCAGAGCTATATACCTCCAGGATTGTCTCTCTACACGGCATTCCGTAGTTGATATCTTCAGATCGTGGAAGCATCTTCACCTCTAAGTTCTAGGATTCTTTTTAGAAGGCCATGGGCACCAACATTCGCTTTAGCACAACTTTTCATCCTCAAACTAGTGGCCAAGTCGAGCGAGTCAATCAAATTCTTGAAGATATGCTCAGGGCATGTGTCATTTCTTTCGGTATGAAATGGGAAGATTGTCTTCCATATGCCGAGTTCTCCTACAACAACAGCTTCCAAGCGAGTTCGGGCAAGGCCCCATTCGAGATTCTCTATAGCAGAAAGTGCCGTACTCCTCTTAACTGGTCAGAGACTGGTGAACGCCAACTTCTTGGTAATTACTTGATCACAGAGGCTGAAGAAATGTGCAAAGTCATTCGTGAAAATCTCAAAGCCGCACAATTGCGCCAGAAGAGTTACTATGATATCAAGCATCGTGACTTGGCTTTCGAGATCGGAGACCATGTCTACCTCCGCGTCTCTCCAATGAAAGTTACTCGTCGCTTCGGTATCAAAGGGAAGCTTGCCCCTAGATACGTGGGTCCTTTCAAGATCATTGGCAAAAGAGGCGATCTCGCCTATCAACTTGAGCTTCCATCCAACTTTGCAAATGTGCACGACGTGTTTCACGTGTCTCAGCTTCGCAAGTGTTTCAAGACTCCTGACCGCACCATCAACTTCAAAGAGATTGATCTCCAATAAGACCTGTCTTATCATGAGCATCCCGTTGCTATTCTTGAAGAAACTGAGCGCAAGACTCGCAACAAGTCTATCAAATTCCTGAAAGTGAAGTGGTCACATCATTCCGACCATGAAGCCACCTAGGAACGCGAGGACCACCTCCGTTCCGAATACCCGGAGTTTTTCCAGTCCTAGATCTCGGGACGAGATCCTTTCGTAGTGGTGGAGTGTTGTAACGCCCCGTATGTAACCTGCCATATTTGTATTCCCTCTCTTGCCATTTCTGGCACTAAGTTATGAGATTCCTCGTTGTTGGGTTTTGTTTTCGTGTTGCTTTTGTTCTTGTCATGCATCTCATATCATGTCATCATGTGCATCGCATTTGCATACATGTTCGTCTCATGCATCCGAGCATTTTCCCCGTTGTCTGTTTTGCATTCCGGCGCTCCTATGTCCTCCGCTGTCCCCTTTTGTCTCTTTTCGTGTGCGGATGTTAACCATTCTCGGATTGGACCGAGACTTGCCAAGTGGCCTTGGTTTACTACCAGTAGACCGCCTGTCAGGTTTCGTGCCATTTGGACTTCGTTTGATACTCCAATGGTTAACCGAGGAACCGTAAAGGACTCGTGTGTGTTGCAGCCCAACACCTCTCCTAAGTGGCCCAAAACCCACCAAAACCCCCTCCATTATCTCGGTCGTTTGATCACGATCGCGTGGCCGAAAACCGTGCTCAATTTGGAGCCTCCTAGCTCCTTCTATGTATAAATAGGCATCTCCCCCGAATTTTCCGGATCAAACCCTAGCCCCCTCTCCCCTCCGCGCGGCTGGACGTGTCTGCCCGCTGCGGGACAGAAACTCCTGCCGTCCGCCGCCACATGTCGTCGCCCGATTCACCCGCCACCCGCGCGCCCACATCGCCGCGCCGGCCCGCCGGGGCCCAGGCGGGGCCCTCCCGGC
>NC_041392.1:674791661-674859819 GCF_002162155.2 Triticum dicoccoides
GCCCGAAGCCGCCGCCGCCCAGCTCGCCCGCCTCCTTGCGCCCGAGGGTCGCCGCCTCCGCCGCCCAGATCGCCGTCTCCGCCGCCCCGCTCCCCGCTCGCTGACCGGAGCTCGTCGCCGGCAGCTCCCGCGCCCCCCGCGAGTCGCCTTGCCTCCAGATCCGCGCCGAGGTGGCCGGAGCCGCCGCCCGCCACTGGATCCGAACGGGGAAGGACCGGATCCGCCCTTCTCCGGCCTCCCCCTCGCCTTCCTCCCTCGCCGGAGCAAGCTTCCCCTCGTCGGAGTTGACCTCGTTTCGCACGCCGACGAAGAACCCTAGATCCGGAGGGTATATTTTCGTCTAAGTCCTTTTTCCCTCATATCATATGCTCCTGTTCATCGCATCATAACTTTGCACCCATGGCTCCATTTTGGGCGTGTAGCATATCAAATTGTTCATCTCGATGAGTACTTCATTTCATTCCATTGCACCATGTTCATTTGAGTTCATCTTGATGCCCTAAATGCTGTTGCAAGAGTGCTATGTGATGTTAGTTTCAGATTCTTAACAGATTATGGACATTTGTCATTTTTGCTATGTTTAATGTGTGCCTCCTATGAACTTGAGCCCTACATGTGTTTTGTTATATGCCATGCCATCTTTACAGGGGTGTATGCCATGTATTTTTGTGATCTTTGTGGTGACTAGCACAATCATGCAAAGTAGCTCTCGTGATGTTGCTGATTTCAGGGACTTAGAATTCTTCTAAGTCATTTCCCTGTTGATATTTTTATGCCATGTATTCTTGTTGCTATAGAGTGATCCATGCCTCTTTTGAGCATGTTCAGTAAAGATGATTTGGAGATATTGTTATGCTCTATCGATCCATGTCGTTGTTTGAAATTATGGAGCCCCCTAGCATGACTCAATCTTGCTCTATGTTTGCTATAAAATGTTCCTGGCAGATTGTTTACATGTTATTCAATTTTGCCAAGGTTGTTGTAGTTGATCCGTGCATGCTATGAAGTTCTTCTTGCCATGGTTAGCTTATTTATCATGTCTATTTGCTGGGTGTATGCTTAGTTTGTCATGCAATGCCTTGTGGTGAGTGCACAGAGCTCGTAAACATGCCTATGTAAATCTGTTTTGCCATGTTCCAGTTTTCTGCTAAGTCTGAATCTGTTAACGAAACTTGCTATGTTTACATGGGTGCCATTGTATTTTCCGATCCCTTTTGGCTTATGGTCAGTAAGGGACTTTTGTTATATGCTTTGTGTAGCTTCATGCCATGCCTTGCTTTGCCATGATATGTTCCTGCAACATGTTGTTATCTTGCTCTAAACATTGCTTCCTGATGTTAAATCCTGCCATGTTCTTGATTTCACTAAGTCTGTGAACCTGATATCTTTTGCACTTTTGCCATGCTTGTTTTGAACCTGCTATTGAGTGAACTAGCCGTAGCTCAGTGTTCATATTTTGTCAAGCATCGTGAGTGGATCACTGCCATGTGATTTGTTGCTATGTTAGAGTGCAGTAGCTTGTTGTTCTTGATGCATTTAGAAGGCCTCGTGCTGTTAATCGCAGATCGGTGCCATATTTGTTTTGCTTGTCATTTGCAAACCGTGCATCCAATTCCGGTGATCTTTATATCGATTTCGACAGAAATCAACTCATCTTTCAAGCGGCACTCTTGGTTTTCCAAGTTGAGGTCTGGTTCAATCTTTCCTTTCCGAAACATGCATATGCATTGCATATCACATCCCGCATATCATGCCATGTCTTGCATCATGTTGCTTGCGCATTGCACCGTGGTTGATTGTGTCTCCCTTTGCTTGCGTTCTTGCTTTGGGTAGAGCCGGGAGACGAGTATGTGATCAAGGAACCCGTTGAGTACGCTTACGAGGATCAAGCTAACGTCAACTCGGAGAACCTTGCAGGCAAGATGACCATACCCTCGAAATCACTTCTATCTTTGCTTGCTAGTTGCTCGCTCTATTGCTATGCCTATGCTGCGATACCTACCACTTGCTTATCATGCCTCCCAAAATTCCATGTTAAACCTCTAACCCACCTTGTCCTAGCAAACCGTTGTTTGGCTATGTTACCGCTTTGCTCAGCCCCTCTTATAGCGTTGCTAGTTGCAGGTGAAGATTGGAGTTTGTTCCTTGTTGGAACCAGTTTATTATTGGGATATCACTATTATATCTTGTCTACTTTAATGCATCTATACACTTGGTAAAGGGTGGAAGGCTCGGCCTTATGCCTGGTGTTTTGTTCCACTCTTGCCGCCCTAGTTTCCGTCATACCGGTGTTATGTTCCTTGATTTTGCGTTCCTTACACAGTTGGGTTATAATGGGAACCCCTTGACAGTTCGCCTTGAATAAAACTCCTCCAGCTAGGCCCAACCTTGGTTTTACCATTTGCCACCTAGCCTCTTTTCCCTTGGGTTCTGGGGACTCAAGGGTCATCTTTATTTTAAACCCCCGGGCCAGTGCTCCTCTGAGTGTTGGTCCAACCTAGAGCACCGTGCGGGGCCGTCCCTTGCCAACCTGGGTTACGTTGGCTCCCGTACACTTAACTTATCCGGTGTGCCTTGAGAACGAGATATGTGCAGCTCCTATCGGGATTTGTCGGCACATCGGGTGGTCTTGCTGGACTTGTTTTACCACTTGTAACCGGGATTCCGAGTCTGATCGGGCCGTCCTGGGAGAAGGTATATCCTTCATTGATCATGAGAGCTTGTGATGGGCTAAGTTGGGACACCCCTGCAGGGATTTGAACTTTCAAAAGCCATGCCCGCGGTTATGGGTAGATGGGAATTTGTTAATGTCCGGTTGTAGAAAACCTAATACTTAAACTTAATTAAAATGGATCAACACCGTGTGTAGCCGTGATGGTCTCTTTTCTGCGGAGTCCGGGAAGAGAACACGGTCTCGGGTTATGCTTGAATGTAGGTTGTTCTAGGATCACTTCTTGATCATAGATTCTCGACCGTGCTTTGCCTTCTCTTCTCGCTCTCATTTGCGTATGTTAGCCACCATATATGCTAGTGCTTGCTGCAGCTGCACCTCATACCTTTTACCCTACCTATAAGCTTAAATAGTCTTGATCGCGAGGGTGTGAGATTGCTGAGTCCCCGTGACTCACAGATTACTTCCAAAACTAGATGCAGGGACCAATGATACCGTTCCAGGAGATACGACTGAGCTCAAGTGGGAGTTCCATGAGGACTCAGGACGATACTACGTTTCCTTTCCAGACGATCAGTAGTGGAGCCCAGTTGGGGTGATCGGGGACATTATGCATTTGGGGTTGTCTTTATTTTGGTTCTGTAGTTGGACCTTGATTGTATCTGGATGATTGTAATGATATATTTATGCTATTGTGTGAAGTGGCGATTGTAAGCCAACTATGTATCTCTTTCTTATTCAGTACATGGGATGTGTAAAGATTACCCCTCTTGCGACATTGCCTACAATGCGGTTATGCCTCTAAGTCCTGCTCCGACACGTGGGAGATATAGCCGCATCATGGGTGTTACACCTGGACTTAACCCGGCGACTGTGATAACGACGCATGTCCTGTTGATAAATTGCTGATTGAGCCACCGCCAAGTCTCTCTCTTCATCTAACAAGTCAAGTGCATCCTGTCGGGCGTGTTCATTATCAGCTTCAACGTAGCCGCCATGCGAGGCGAGTCATGACGGATGTCTCTAGGCAGCACTACTTCCGCTCCATAAACCATGAAGAAAGGTGTAACCTGTAGATCTGTTAGGATTGGTGTTGATACTCCACAACACCGAGGGTAATTCCTCTACCCAACAGCCCGGCGTCCGTTGTAAGGGAACCATAAGCCGGGGCTTGAGACCTTTTAAGATTTCCTGATTTGCTCTCTCAGCTTGACCATTGGATTGAGGGTGAGCTACTGAAGAAACATCGAGCCAAGTATGCTCACGTTGACAAAACTCCTCCATAGCACCTTGGAACAAATTAGTGCCATTGTCAGTGATAATGCTGTGTGGAAAACCAAAGCGAAAGATCACCTTTTTCATGAACTGAACCGCCGTGCCCGCATCACACTTGCTCACTGGCTCTGGCTCAACCCATTTTTTGAATTTGTCAACTGCCACAAAAAGATGTGTCTTTTTATCTTTGGACCTTTTGAAAGGTCCAACCATGTCAATCCCCCAAACTGCAAACGACCAAGTGATTGGAATCATCCGCAACTCTTGAGCCGGCACATGCGCTCGTCGTGCAAATTTTTGACATCCATCACACCTACTGACCAGATCCTCCGCATCAGCGTGAGCCGTTAGCCAATAAAAACATGACAAAAAGCTTTGGCCACAAGAGACTTTGACCCGGCATGATGACCACAATCCCCTTCATGGATCTCACAAAGAATTTCTTGACCTTCTTCAGGAGAAACACAACGTTGAAGCGCTCCAGTGACGTTGCGATGATACAACTCACCGTCAGAAATTGTCATTGACTTGGACCACTGGGTTATCTGTCGGGCCAGGGTCTCATCCTCTGGCAACTCGCCCGGGTCATGTAAGCCAGGAACGGTACTGTCCAATCCGGAATGACATGAAGAGCCGCTACCAACTGTGCCTCTGGGTCAGGAATGGCCAAATCTTCCTCTGTAGGCAACTTAACGGATGGGTTATGTAAAACATCTAAAAAGGTGTTAGGTGGCACCGGCTTACGCTGAGATCCCAACCGGCTTAAGGCATCAGCCGCTTCGTTCTTTCTGCGGTCAATGTGTTCCACTTGATAACCTTTGAAATACCCAGCCACAACGTCGACCTCACGGTGATAAGCCGCCATGAGAGGATCCTTAGAATCCCACTTGCCTGATACTTATTGAGCTACCAGATCCGAGTCACCTAGACACCGTACTCGGCTCAAACTCATTTCCTTAGCCATTCGAAGACCATGAAGCAAGGCCTCGTACTTAGCTGCGTTGTTAGTGCACAAAAACATCAATCGTAACACATAACAAAATTTTTCACCTCGGGGAGAGGTTAAAACAACTCCAGCCCCCGAGCCTTCCAATTGTCTGGACCCATCAAAGTGAATTGTCCAATATGTGTTGTCTGGCTTCTCCTCCGGTATCTGTAACTCTGTCCAGTCATTAATGAAGTCAAACAATGCTTGAGACTTGATCGCAGTATGTGGAACATATTTTAAACCATGAGATCCAAGTTCAATGGCCCACTTCGCGACTCGTCCTGTGGCTTCTCTATTTTGAATAATGTCTCCTAGAGGAGCAGAGCTAACCACAGTAATTGGGTGACCCTGAAAGTAATGCTTGAGCTTCCGACTTGCCATGAACACCCCATAAACAAGCTTCTGCCAATGTGGATATCTCTGTTTAGACTCAATGAGTACCTCACTGACGTAGTAAACTGGTCGTTGAACCGGATGTTCTTTGCCAGCCTCCTTACGCTCCACAATAATGGCCACACTGACAGCACGTGAGTTAGCAGCCACATACAACAACAATGTCTCCTTCTTAACCAGAGCAGCAAGAACCGGCGGCTCAGCAAGCTATTTCTTCAGATCCTCAAAAGCAGAGTTAGCAGTGTCACTCCAGACAAAGTCATCCGCCTTTCTCATCATTTGATACAAAGGCATCGCCTTTTCCCTAACCGGCTTAAGGCTGCGATGCGACCCGCCAATTGCTGAACATAATTGATGCACGACGGCTTAGCCAGAGATGTAATTGCCTTAATTTTCTCCGGGTTAGCCTCAATACCTCTATTAGACACCAAAAAACCGAAAAGTTTGCCAGCTGGAACTCCAAAAACACATTTGGCCGGGTTAAGCATCATCTTGTAGACCCGGAGGTTATCAAAGGTCTCCTTCTGATCAGTTACCAAGGTTTCCTTCTCTCTGGATTTCACTACTATGTCATCCACATAAGCATGAACATTACACAAAATCTGACTGTGAAGACAATTCTGTACGCATCGTTGATAAGTCGCCTGGGCACTTTTTAGCCCAAAAGGCATAGACACATAGCAGAAGGCTCCAAACGGAGTGATGAAAGCTGTCTTCTCCTGGTCCTTAACTGCCATCTTGATCTGATGATAACCCGAATATGCATCCAAAAAACTCAAACGCTCGCAACCCGCCGTAGCATCAATGATCTGATCAATACGAGGGAGAGCAAAAGGGTCAGCCGAACAAGCTTTGTTTAAATTGTTGTAATCCACACACATACGCCAGGTGCCGTTCTTTTTGAGCACAGGCACCAGGTTAGCCAACCACTCCGAGTGAAAAACTTCAATAATGAACCCGACCGCGAAGAGCCGGGCCACCTCTTCTCCAATCGCCTTGCGCCTTTCCTCATTAAACCGTCGAAGAAACTGTCTGACCGGCTTAAATCTCGGATCAATATTGAGAGTGTGCTCAGCGAGTTCTCTCGGGACACCCAGCATGTCAGAAGGCTTCCATTCAAAGATGTCCCGGTTCTCACGGATGAACTCGATGAGCGCGCTTTCCTATTTCGGATCCAAGTTGGCACTGATAATGAACTGTTTGGATGAGTCGCCAGGCACAAAATCAACCGTTTTAGTGTCATCAGCTGACTTGAATTTCAACACCGGGTCATGTTCCGTGGTTGGCTTCTTCAAAGATGTCATGTGTGCCGGGTCAGCATTATCTTTATAAAACTTTAATTCCTCTGTTGCACAAACAGACTCAACATACGCAACATCACCTTCTTCACATTCCAGGGCTATTTTCCGGCTTCCATGTACTGTGATGGTGCCTTTATAACCCGACATCTTGAGCTGCAGATATACATAACACGGCCGGGCCATGAACTTGGCATAGCCCGGCCGTCCAAACAGGGCATGATATGGGCTTTTGATCTTAACCACTTCAAAAGTTAACTTCCCAGCCCTAGAATCGTATTCATACCCAAAGGCTACTTCTAGCTCAATCTTTCCAACTGGGTATGCCGATTTACCAAGTACAACACCATGAAAAACAGTGTTGGACTGTTTAAGACTCTTGTCAGTCAATCCCATGCGACGAAACGTCTCATAATAGAGGATGTTGATGCTACTGCCTCCGTCCATGAGCACCTTAGTAAACTTATATTCACCAACCCGAGGCGCCACCACCAAAGTCAAGTGACCCGGATTATCAACCCGGGGAGGGCGACCTTCCCTACTCCACACAATAGGCTGTTCTGACCATCTCAAATAATGTGGAATCGCCGGCTCAACAGCATTTACAGCCCTCTTATGAAGTTTCTGGTCCCTCTTGCATAAACTAGTGGTACGTACGTGGTACTGCCCACTATTCAACTGTTTTGGATTACTCTGATACCTGGACTGTTGTTGCTGTTGCTGCCGATTACTTTGGCCGTGTTGCTGATTATAGCCACCCTGGTTACCTGGATGGCCTTGGCTATGAAAACCACCTCTGCCTGAACCGGCACCCGGGCCATGAAAGCCGCCTCCGCCTGAACCGCCGCCAGGTCCGTGGCTACCATCAAACATGTTGGAATTTTTAAATGCCTTCATGATCGTACAGTCCTTCCACAGATGGGTAGCTGACTTCTCCCGGGTGCCGTGTCTTGGACAAGGTTCATTCAGTAGTTGCTCGAGGGTGGGACCTGACCCGCCTGACCGAGGAGGTGGCCTACCCTTGCGCCATTGGTTGTTGCCCTGTGTATTGGTGTTAGCCACAAACTCGTCAGCCTTACGTTTATTACCTCCTTGATTCGCCGGGTTATGCTGGCGACCCTTGCCGTTGTCGTTCTTCTTTCCCTTCCCTGTCTTCTCTTCATCTGACGCGGGATCCTTGGTACTGTCAGAATTAGCATATTTGACAAGGGCCCCCATCAACTGGCCCATGTCATTACAATCACGGTTGAGCCGCCCCAGCTTCTGTTTCAGAGGTTCAAAACGACAATTTTTCTCCAACATTAAGACCGTAGAGCCGGCATCCATCTTATCAGATGAATGTATTATCTCTTTGACCCGGCACACCCAATGGGTCATGGACTCACCTTCCTCTTGCTTACAATTAGTCAGGTCCACGATTGACATAGGTTGTTTACATGTGTCCTTGAAGTTCTGAATGAACCGGGCTTTTAACTCCACCCATGAGCCGATGGAGTTGGGTGGCAACCCTTTCAACCAAGTGCGAGTTGTTCCATCCAACATCATAGTGAAATACTTAGCCATTGCTGCATCGCTGACCTCCAACAGCTCCATCGCCATCTCATAATTTTTAATCCATGCCCCAGGCTGCAAGTCGGCCGTGTAATTAGGCACCTTGCGCGGCCCTTTAAAGTCCTTTGGCAAACGCTCATTACGTAGATCCGGCACCAGGCAAGGGACACCTCTGTCCTTATGGCCACTCCTGCCTCGACAGAAGTTGCTGGATAAACTGGAAAAGCTTGATGAGCCGCCTGCTCAGCTGCCAGTTGAACCGCCCGCTTAGCTTCCTGACGGATCCTCTCCTGACCCGCTAAGTTCAAAGCTCCGTCCTGTGCCGGGTCATGCTTGCGCGGTTGGTTACGTCGTTGGGCATTGCTTGACATAGCCGCTGAATCCATATGCCTGCTATAGCTCGGGCTCCGGCTTGGGTGAGGGGTTGAATGGATCCTGTCTCGACTATAAGAATACACATCTTGCTGCGCCAGTGCTGTCTGAAGAAGTTCTCTGACCCTTCATGTTTCGATTGCCATTGGAGAGTCGCCTTCCATTGGGAGAGCCGCCAGACGGGCTGACGCAGCAATTAAATTCTCCAACGGGTTAGAGAAGTGACCTGGTGGTACTGGTGTGTAACGAGGCGGAGTTGTATTCACACAGGGTGGTTCCATGGCCCTTGGCTGAACCGGCGCCCCCGCCCCGGGTGTTGTGATCTGGTGTGCCTCTGGCGGGTTGCTGGGACCGGCCCCGGGTGTGTGGAAAAGGTTCCTGGGATCGTAAGCCAGAGGCAGACGTGACTGAGTTTTCTGGTGTCTTCTCCTCATGACCTCGTTTGACGCGTTCAGATCCACCGAGAGCCGGAAAGTCTCCACTTGAAGCTGCTGAGCACGAGCATCCAAAGTCGCCCGCTCCGCAGACATCCTGACTTCTTCTGCTGCGAGATTTTCCTTGGCCTGTGCCATCTCTTCGCGCAGTCGTGCCACCTCCGCGTCATGCTGAGCCTTATCCGCCGGCTCCACTACAGTAGTTAACAGAGCCATCAACTTATCCATGAGGTCCATTAGTATCTGAGCCGGAGGGTGCATAGGGTCTCCTCACCCGGCTGCTACCGACCCGATGGTTATTGCTGCCGAGGCCGTAGAATTTTGCCTGGGTTGAGTGCCAGCCATGAAGACTCCGGCTCGATTCGGAGGCTCAGAGAGGTCCGGAATACTGCTGCCATCGGAACAACCCCCAAGCACGCCATCTTGTAGCTAATACAAAGAATCTGTCTCGTCCGAGGACGACTCACCGTCAGAACAGATGGCGGTATCACCGCCATCCACTGATCCTTCAAAGAATTCACCTCCATGGATGCAACCCATGAAGGCATGCTTCACGGAAGGTTAAGCCCGTACGGATCTCGCGTGCTGAGCCGTCTCGATAAGGTCGGTGCAGACGTCCGGCTCAGGGCCCGACTCGCCGATCCGGCCGATGAAGACATGGATTCCGCCAAAGGGGACTCGGTACCCGTACTCAATTGAGCCGGCCTTGGGGCCCCAGCCTTCATCGTCGATGTAGAGCTTGCCGCGACGACTCTTGGTCATCCGGCCCATAGCGTATCCCTTGAGCCCTTCGAAGTTGCCCTTCAAGAACTCAAATCCACCATGCGCTGGCCCCATGGTGGGTGCCAACTGTCATGGAATTGTCACGGCAGATGTCCTAGCGAAAGTTCTTAGTCATAGGGCCATCAGAACTAGGAAGCTTAAAGGGGTTAATCGGGACAAAGGACACGAGAGGTTTATATTGGTTTGGCCCCTTACGGTGAAGGTACGGCCTAGTCCAGTTGATGTTGTATTGCTAGGTTTCGATGACCAAGGAGCGAAGCCGCTAGCTTGGCTATCGATCTGTTGATTCTTCTCCTAAGCCACTGCCGGGTCATCCCCTTATATACACGGGTTGACGCCTGGCGGCATATAGAGTCCCGGCCGGCTCATAAAACGTGTCCGACTCAGTGACTTCTTTTACATGTCTTTCCTTACAAGTCTTTCTCTACATATGGCGGTTCACAATATTGGGCCTTAAGCCGCCTCCGGGCTTAGGCTTTCTATAAGTCTTAATAAACTATCAACTTGAATATTACTGGGCTTCTTTTCGTAACCCGCCATTGGGGTTGACCCGGCCCCTCCTGGGCGGGTCATACCTGGTAGCTATATCCCCAACAGGTCTTCGTCATTCTCCCCCTTTCCAGCATCTTCTTCCTCTCGCAACCCTTCTGTCACTCGAGCTCCGCCGCCGTCGCAGAGCACCTCATCTTCCTCAACCTCGGCCGCTGCATCAACCTGAGTTGATCCGGAGAACGGCGGCGACCCTCCGCGGTAGATCTGCATCTGTAAGTTTCAGCCTTTCCATACCTTAGATCCACACTAGGGTTTGCGAGCTCCTCCGTGTTCTTCATATTTTGTCGTAGTTCATCGTAATTCATCTTCCATGCTGTGATGTGAACTTCTTGATCTGAAAATGGCGTAAAACCAATGCGGCAGTTGTTTTACTTCCGCTTTCAATACCAGTAGATCCCCTTTTCTTGGAAGAAAACTCTTGTGCAAGCTCATGAACTCATCTGTACTGACTTTTAGGTCTAGATTTATTTTTCTTTTCTGAACTGCCGTTGATCCAAAGTAATACCTACATTCGTGAAACTTGTCTAACTTAGTACTTAACCAATTTTTGTCGCTGGAAATTTTTGAATCTCCTTAGTCATGGCGGCTTACCATGCCGGCTTACTTTTCCTTCATATACCATTAGCCCTTACTTAAGACGCCATTACGCATCTGTATTGCAATCATTAACGTGTAATTCCACCAATTAACTTGAACCGGCAAATTACTTCCTTTTTAGCTTGTCCTTTCGCCATGCCGCCAAAGACGACGACAATTTGCAACTGGGTCCCTTCCACAGTCACTAAGGACACTCTGAAGGATTTTGTCACCGTTGGGTATTTACCAGAGAAGAGCATTATGTCCTACCCGCGCCCCTGACCCGACCGAAGAAAAGCCTCAGCCAAAAGATGGTGAAATCATTGTCTTTACTAATCATATGAACCGGGGCTTTTCACCGCCCGGCTCAAAATTCTTTAGAGATGTTCTGCATTTTTTCAAGCTTCATCCACAAGACCTTGGACCCAATTCCATATCAAACATCTGCAATTTCCAAGTTTTCTACTAGGTTTATCTTCAAGAAACACCTACTGTTGAACTCTTCAGAGAGTACTTTTACTTGAACCTCCAGAATGAGTATACCAACGGCCCCAGTTTAGAACTTGGTGGGATTTCAATTCAGCGCAGACGGGATGCTGTCTTTCCTCTGGTAGTCTTGCCAAGCCATCCCAAGGATTGGAACCAAACATGGTTCTATTGCAAAGATACGTCACCGACTGATGAAAAACCAATGCCGGGTTATCGTGTTGAGTGTCTTGACGCTAAATATTCGCTCCCCGATAAACTCTCTGCCGCTGAACGCAAGAAACTTCAACCAACCATCAAAAGAGTTCAAGCCTTGCTGGGAAACGGTTTAACTGGAGTTGACTTGATCCGCTGTTGGATCGCATGGCGGATCATCCCTCTGAGCCACCGATCTGATTTGATGTGCAACTACACCGGAGGAACATACGATCCATTACGTCATAGCTCCCTTCGTCTGACCGAAGAAGCCATTGTTGAAATGTCAACTACCCTTGTCAACAGCAAATATGAAGTCTGCAATAAAGTAGGATTGAATCCTTTCTGCAAACTTAACCCGACACCAGAGGTAAATCCCCTTGACTCCTTTTTCTTCAGTAGTTAAGTATTTGCATGAGTTTCAACTTGTTATTTTCCTACAGGCTAAATCTGACTTTTGGAAGGCCAAATATGATCATGAGGCTGCCAAAAAAGCTAGAGCCGCCGCAATAGCCACCAAGAAGACAGCCAGAAAATCTAAAAAGAAACCAACTCCCTCTGAGTTACTCAAGCTGGATGACACTTCTGAGTCGGAGGTAGCCCTTGACTCTCTTGGCCTGCTTTTTAACAACCTTATTGACACTGACTATTACCAGGATGACACGAGGGCCATCCAGACAGTAGAAAAAGAGGTAACTATTACTTCTTCTGACTCAGAACCTTTGCCAATGCAGAAACCTCGGCGGGTAACCCGGAAAGTAAGGTTTTCACACCCCTTGGCTTATTTAGATCCTCATTTTCTTTTGAAAAAGCAGCAACATGAGAGCCGCTGTCAGACACAGATCAGTGGAGACAATGAGTTGCCCTCCGGCTTACCGAAAACTCCTCGGAAATGCCAGAATGAGGTTCTTTTACCTCTTAACTCTGATGAACGACTCACTTTTATAAATCACTCAACCATAATTCCAATTTTCTTTATAGGAGATTGCTCGCTCCTCCTTTGCTGATTCCTCCCAAACTCAGTTGCCGGCTTTTAAGACCGCCCTCGGGTAAAGATAATTATCCTTTCTTCCGTACCTTTATGCTTGTATCGGTATATTGACTTTTTAAATTCTCCTTTGTGGTCAAGCAAAGCCCAAGAAAGCAAAGGTGTCAAAGCTAGCTAAAGATCCAAAAAATGTTGAATCTGAGCAACCGCCTCTTGTACCAGAACAGTCTGAAGCACCAGAGGATCCTGCTGTCAACATTCATCCGGTTTTTCCTGAACCGTTTGTTGATGAAACTGCTTGTGATTTCTCAACTGTTGAACCGGAAAGCTCAGTTAAGCCACCAGAGACCCATATCGATGATGTTTTGATTACTGGTTCCAGATTTGTTGAACCGGGGAACCCAACTGTGCTGGCCAGACACTCCACCAAGCAGGAAGTTATGGAGAAACAGAAAGCGAGGTTTGACGTTTCTCACTATGCTCATCTGAGTATTAGTGACGTGCTATCTGGCTATCTTAGTCACGTGCATTCCAGCCGTGACTCTAAAATTGAGATGGTCAAACGGCTGCAACTAAAATATGAGGTATGCTCTCCGGCTTTCATAAGTTCATATGGTCTGCCAGCCCCCAAGTCTTCTGATCATGATAAACTTGAATGATCTGTAAACTTGAGATATAGCTTGATGTTCTGACCTAGATTTTCCCCGAGTCCGGTTTAAACTGTTTAACCGGATTTAACTGATAGCATAATTTAGTACCTGTAATCCCCAAGGGCCGGCTTAATCATCATGAATGAGCCGGTACTTAACTTCATAACTTTCATGAACCAGTCGAAACTGCTAATATTTTTATCCGGATCAAGAAGGAAAACCTTCTGAATACCATGCATTAGCCCCCAAGTGCCAAGCATTGTTACCTCTAAAACACTTGGGCCTTTTTTAGAAGAGTCATTTCTGCATTTAAGAATTTTTTTGGCAGACATTAGCCCCCAAGTGGTGTTGCTTTGCAAAGTGCATGGGACTTTAATCATTATGACTGTCGGTGTCAAAACCGGCGGATCTCAGGTAGGGGGTCCCGAACTGTGCGTCTAAGGCGGATGGTAACATGAAGCAGGGGACATGATGTTTTACCCAGGTTCGGGCCCTCTTGATGGAGGTAAAACCCTACGTCCTGCTTGATTTATTCTTGATGATATGAGTATTACAAGAGTTGATCTACCACGAGATCGGAGAGGCTAAACCCTAGAAGCTAGCCTATGGTATGATTGTATGTTGTCCTACGGACTAAAACCCTCCTGTTTATATAGACACCGGAGGGGGCTAGGGTTACACAAGGTCGGTTACAAAGGAGGAGATATACATATCCGTATTGCCTAGCTTGCCTTCCACGCCAAGTAGAGTCCCATCCGAACACAAGACGAAGTCTTCAATCTTGTATCTTCATAGTCTAACAGTCCGACCAAAGGATATAGTCCGGCTGTCCGGAGACCCCCTAATCCAGGACTCTCTCAGTAGCCCCTGAACCAGGCTTCAATGACGATGAGTCCAGCGCACAGTATTGGCTTCAACATTGGAAGGCGGGTTCCTCCTCCGAATACACCACGGAAGAATTTGAATACTAGGATAGTGTCCGACCCTGCAAAATAAGTTCCACATACCACCGTAGAGAGAATAATATCTTCACAAATCTAATCTGCTGACTTGTTTTGGCAACATGACATTATGCCATGGCCCGGTGATTATTCGAACCGTTTCCTTTAACTAGCCCCGCACATAACGCGAGGCAGTTTTTTGACACGTCTTGTCAAATCAGAGATCGTGTCCCCCTTATTACGGGATTATCATCAATACGGGCGTGGGTAACCCAACCGCGCCATCGATTACGACGCTTGGGGGATAAGCGAGTTTCACCAGGCTAGTGGGGGCGCATAGTTTCGGCCGCCCTTATAAAGGGACAAGGTTTAACCTTTTTCTACCCACGCCTTCTTCCTCCTTGCTCATCCACTCTTGCGCACTCGAGCTCCAACGCCCAAGCCCTCATCCTTCCCCTCAACCTTCTCCAATCATGTCTGGAGCGGGAGGAAAATGGATGGCTTCCTCCGTTACGGAGGGACACATCAAGAAGCTGCGCGGAGCCGGATACTTGGCCGCGAATATCGCGCATCGGCTGCCCGCTGCGGGGCAGATCGTTCCTACCCCCGAACCTCACGAGAGGGTACTCTTCCTCCACCACTTCCTCCGCGGACTGGGGTTTCCCCTCCATCCATTCGTCCGTGGTCTCATGTTCTACTACGGGCTGGACTTCCATGATCTGGCCCAGAACTTCGTCCTCAACATTTTGGCGTTCATCGTCGTGTGTGAGGCTTACCTCCGCATCTGGCCCCACTTCGGCCTATGGTTAAAGACCTTCAATATCAAGCCAAAGGTGGTGGGCGGCCAACAAGCAGAATGCGACGGAGCCATGGTGGGCAAGATGCCCAATGTTATATGGCTCGAAGGCTCCTTCATGGAGACCATAAAGGGGTGGCAATCGGCGTGGTTCTACATCACCGAGCCGCGCGACGCCAAATGGGTGGCTGCCCCCAAGTTTCGATCGGGAATCCCCACGTGGCTCACCTCCTGGAAAGAGAAGGGCCTGTCCTGGGGTTCATCGGTAGAGCTGGACGGACTCTAGAAATGTATCCGGAATATGGCCGGCAAGAAGCTCAAGCTTGTCCACATAGTCCAGGTCATGCTCATCCGCCGGATCCTCCCATGCCAACAACGGGACTTCAACTTGTGGGAGCTCGACCCGGCCCAGCACCAGACTCTGAGCGAGCTCTTCGACACGACGCACAAGGGCGTCTGGAAGGCTCTGTTCAAGGGCGCCGAGGTCCCTCCCTCCCTCACCGAGGACCGCGGGCTAAGCGCGAAGCACCGAGCGCATTCGGTGAGTTCTATACATCCGGTAGGATATTTATTTCCCCTAGCTCAACCATGTGTGGGGTCTGAGCTCCATGCCTTTGATAGGACTGGGTGGAGACGTCGGGGCAGATTAACTGTCCGGCCCCTCTGCCCGAAGACACTGCGGACGCTCTCCTGACGGAGATGTTGACTCCGGCTCCTTACAAGGTGCCGGAGAAGACCAAGAAGGCCAAGGGAACCCGAAAGAGTTCCCGACGCCAGTTGTTATCGGACTCATCGTCCAATAACTCCGCGATGCACTCCTCCCCCGAAGACGATGGGGAAGATGAAGATGCTCCCCCTCCAGTCGGGGGAGACAAGAAAAGGAAGGCCGCCCCAACCGGGGGGGGGGGGAGGGTCCAAGAAGGGAAGGACTCTCCTTCCGGACTACTCCACCACCGCCGCCGAAGGCGAAGACGAGTGGCTGCTCAGGGCCAAGCCCCTGGCGAAGTCGTAAGTATTTGGATGCCAGAGTAACTCATAGCATACCTTTGTCACACTGCCTCTCCTAACGCCGAATTATGACTATGCAGACCGCCACGAGCCCGTATCAACATATCGTTGGACAACTCCCTGGGCTCGTCGGATATGGATAGCGATCCACTTCCGACCGCCACCTCCCCTTGCCCTACGGACAATGCTGGGGTATTGTCTCAAGAGGCACCAGGTCGAGGGGAGACAGTCCCGGAGGCGCCTCAAGGCGACCTTTCGGACTCCGGGAGCAGAGGGAGCAAGGCTCCCGAGGGCTCCGAGTTCGGCCCTCAGCCGAACACCGCGCTGGAACCCCCAGTGGTTCCGGACTTGGGCAGGCGGCCTCCTTCCAAAAAGGGCAAGACGCTTGTGCCGGTGACCTCTGTCCATCCAGAGGCACCGGACAATCTGCTAGGAGCACTTCACAGCGCTTCCATCGACGAAGAGCACCGCACTATTATGAGTGCCGTGGTCCAGAAGGTTTAGTCCGCCAAGAGCGGGCTGACTGAAGCCTGTGCTAGACTTCTAACAAGCCTTGAGGTAAGTTTTTGGAATATGGGTAAAAATATTACCGCATAGACAGTAGCCCCTGGTACTCTGTTCGGTGTTCACAAAGAAAAGCCGAACAAAGGATCAAACAATATCGCAGGAGTCTAATATAAGTATGTCAATATGCGTATGCAGGCTTCGCTGCTGGCCTCTGCCGCACTGACTGCGGAGGTCGCCGCACTGAAGTAGGACCTTAAAGGGTCCAAGGACGAGCTCGGCCTTGCCAAGAGGCAGCTCGAGGAGAACAAAGGTAAGTAGTACCTAGTATATGGATATGTATAAAAAGAATGCGATTGCAAAATGACAGGATCATTGTAAATTTGCCAGGGGCCACGACCGAGGTGGCGACGCTGAAGCAAGCGCTATCCGAGGCCGAAAACAAAGCGGCCACGGAGCGCACCGAGCGGGAAAGGCATGAGGCTCGGGTGGGCGAGGTGCAGCAAGAGCTCCACGCTCTCGTGACAAAGCACGAGGTGTTGGAGCTTGACTTGAAGACGCGAGAGTCTGAGCTTGCCGCGGCCTTTGAGAGCGCAAAGAGTGCCAAGGCTGAAGCCCAAAAGGCCCTCTAGGAGATTGATGTGATGAAGAAGATAGCGGCGGGTAAGGCATTCTATATGCAAAGCAAGCATGTGAAAGTAAATTACCTGTTACTTACCCGAATCCGGAGCTCTCCAGGAGCATTCGCAAATTTGCCCCGCAGCGTGTCGGATGCCGCACAGTTTTACCAAGCCGAGGAGGGAAGCTCAACAGAGAAGCTGTTCTGGTCTCAGTATACTGGGACTGAACACCCGATGCCTCTGAGCGACCAGCTGAAGCAACTGGTCGAGCTGCACAAGGCGGCCAAACAAGCCATGAAGGGCTTTATAGTCCGGATGTGGCCTGGCGACACCCTTCCCAGCAGCTACTTCAGCCTGGTGAGGCGGCTTGTGGATGCCTGCCCACGGCTGGAAGTCATCAAGTAGTTCATCTGCATCAATGGTGCACACCGGGCTTTCGCTTGTGTGAAGGTGCAATGGGCCAAGCTGGACGCCGTGAAGCTGATTAAGGAAGGGCCGCCGGAGGGCAAGGAACATCGCCACCCTGAGATGTACTATGAGGGTGTCCTGAAGGGTGCTCGTCTCGTAGCGGACGAGTGTACGAAAGATATAATATTCGAGTAAACTCGCTCGTGTAATCCTGTAGTTATGAAAACTTGTTCATATGCGCTATGCAACGCTTGTTTCAATTTAAAATATTACCTTCTGTTCGGCTGTTTATCAAATCTGAGAGATGGCTAGTCGTCGGCTTCTGCCCCCACGCCATGAGTGCTGGGGTGTTCGGGATAAACCTGAGCACTCTTGTTCCCATTGTTGGGTCCTTCGAGGGAGGTGCTCAGCACAACGAACAAGGCAATCGGACTATAATGCGTTATCACTCTCACTTAGCCATATAATTCTATAATTTTAAATTTCGGCGAAGCCCCTAGTATTCGGAAGGTCGAATTCGGGGCGCGATACACGACTTAAGCCGGACAGGGCCGACTCCTCGCTCTAAGCGGCATAAGCCTTTAGGGACTCAAAACCTCTCGAATAGCGACCAGTCTCTCGCCTTATCATGACAGTCAGTTTTAGCTTTCTCTATTGAGGTGCTTAGCCCAGCAGAACCGGGGCACAATCGCAGTAGTTCTCCCAGTGCTACCTTAGCCGATATAGCGGAATGTAAGGTACCAAAACATGGGAGCCGGGCAAACCCAACTATTGACCCAAGACATGATTCGGAGCTGATGCATATAATGCTATAAGTTCGGGGTGCCGCACTGTCGAAAGTGTTGGGACTTCTCACGCCGTATTATGGGGTATGCTTAAGCCCCTAGTGTATTGGCCGTACCAGAGTGTACGGGTGCTGGATGTCATAAATGAACATATATATAAAAAAGAATAATGTAATAATAGTCTTAATGCTATGCAATTTTATTGAAAAAGGTGCGTTAAAGCAGAATGATATAAGTAGTGTGATAAGCAGAAAGTAGGACTGTTTGACATGTCCCTTCCAAGGGCAAGCTCAGGAATAGTATTAAAGCAAATATTTCACTCGTTATCGTAATCCACCTGGGACTTCCATGGTGTGACGTAGCTTTCTGCCTCCTTGTATGCTGCATCATGTGTTTGGCAGTCACGCTGCCGGACAGGGTTTCCAGAGATTGAAGTCCTGAAAGGGAAAAATAACAAAGCGGGAAGCCCCTATTGTGGTTTAAGCCGCGGCTTGGGGCGTGCCGCCGTCGGGCCCCCTCCCTACCTGTGCCCATGGTATTTTTAATGCGTAATTATGTACGCGTGGCACAGATTTCGCCGTTTGGCTGGGACCGGGGCGGGGGGCGCATTGCTATGCGAGCTCAGAACGTGCCAGGCGGTCCTGTTGCCGATTACTCCGGGAACGCTTGAAGGTGTCTGGGTCCTTAATCGCCGAACTAGTGGATTGCCTTAAGAGGCTGCTTTATGCTTCTGCTGCGAGGGCCGCAGTGTGCTCCTCCGTGCGGAGAGAGCGATCTGTGTTTCCATTGACTGTGATGACCCCCCGAGGTCCTGGCATCTTGAGCTTGAGATATGCATAATGCGGTACCACGTTGAATCGTGCAAATGCGGTTCGCCCTAGCAGTGCATGATAGCCGCTGCAGAACGGGACAATGTCGAAGATCAACTCTTCACTTTGGAAGTTATCTAGAGATCCAAAGACCACTTCCAGTGTTACTGAGCCTGTGCAATGGGCCTCTACACCTGGTATGACGCCTTTAAAGGTCGTTTTGGTGGGTTTGATCCTTGAGGGGTCTATACCCATTTTGCGCACCGTGTCCTGATAAAGCAGGTCCAGGCTGCCGCCGCCGTCCATTAGGACTCGAGTGAGGTGAAATCTGTCAATGATTGGGTCAAGGACCAATGCGGCGAATCCGCCATGACGGATACTAGTGGGGTGGTCCCTGTGATTGAAGGTGATCGGACGGGAAGACCATGGGTTGAACTTTGGGGCGACTGGCTCCAACGCATATACGTCCCTGAGCGCACGCTTTCGTTCCCTCTTGGGGATGTTGGTTGCGTATATCATGTTCACCGTCCACACTTGTGGGGGGAACCTCTTCTGTCGTCCGGTGTTCGGCTGCCGGGGCTCCTCCTTGTCATTGCTATGTGACCCCTTATCTTTGTTTTCGGCGTTTAACTTGCCGGCCTGCTTGAACACCCATCAGTCCCTGTTGGTGTGGTTGGCTGGCTTGTCGGGGGTGCGGTGTATTTGACACGAGCGATCGAGTATACGGTCCAAACTAGACGGGCCCGGAGTGCTTCTTTTGAATGGCTTTTTCCGCTGACCAAGTTTAGAGCCTTTGAATCCGGCATTGACTGCCGTATCCTCGGTATTGTCGCTGTTAATGCGGCGCTTATGCTTGTTGCGACGTGACCTGCCATTGCCGTCCTTGGTATCCGAAGTACCATGGTTCTTTGATATGTTATTACTGCGAGCCAGCCAGCTATATTCTCCCGCACAAAAGTGGGTCATGAGTGTCATGAGGGCTGCCATAGATTTTGGCTTTTCCTGGCCAAGGTGCCGGGCTAGCCACTCGTCGCGGATGTTGTGCTTGAAAGCTGCTAGGGCCTCTCCATCCGGACAGTCGACGATTTGATTTTTCTTTGTTAGGAACTGTGTCCAGAATTGCCTGGCCGATTCCTCTGGCTGCTGAATTATGTGGCTCAAGTCATCAGCATCTGGTGGTCGCACGTAAGTGCCCTGAAAGTTGTCGAGGAATGCGGCTTCTAGATCTTCCCAACAGCCAATGGACTCTGCTGGCAAGCTGTTGAGCCAATGCCGAGCTGGTCCTTTGAGTTTGAGTGGGAGGTATTTGATGGCGTGTAGGTCATCACCACTGGCCATGTGGATGTGCAGGAGGAAATCCTCGATCCATACCGCATGATCTGTTGTGCCGTCGTATGATTCTATATTTATGGTTTTGAAACCCTCTAGGATTTGATGATCCATCACTTCGTCTGTGAAGCATAAGGGGTGTGTGACGCCTCTATACTGGGCTATATCACAACGCAGCTCGAATGAGTCTTGCCCACTGTGTTCGGCCCGGCCAGACTTACTTTTACTGTATCTGGCGTGACGATTATCGTCTCGCATAGTGGCGCGCCCTCGTGATCCATAGATCGGTCTTGCATGTTTTGCTTTGTCCTCCAATACATCTCGCAGGTCTGGCGTATTTCCCCCTGCCTTTTTATTTGAATGACATCGGGGTGCAGGCTGAGCTTTTGGCTGGAATGTCTCTCTGTCGCGGCCACGAGGTGGCCGATCAGCTGCGTCATACGCCGGGGATGTAGGTTTTGGTGCTTCCTCCTCCAGTCGGGGTAGCAACCTGCACTTTGGGTAACTCTTGGAGGGGCATTCGAGTTTATACTCCTCGGTCGCCAGGACTTCAGTCCATCTGTCAGCTAGCAAATCTTGATCAGCTTGAAGCTGCTGCTGCTTTTTCTTAAGGCTATTTGCCGTGGCTATAAGCCGGCGCTTGAAGCTCTCTTGTTCGACCGGATCCTCTGGCATGACGAATTCTTCATTGCCGAGGCTTGCCTCGTCTTCGGAGGGAGGCATGTAATTATCATCTTCTGCCTCTCCATCTGGCGCTCTCTCAGGAGGGCTGGCTCCTCCATCCTCCTACTCTAAATCTTGCTGGAGGGGATTGTTGTTGTCTTCGGCACTGTCCGGAGTGCTATTATCTCCGGTGCCGGTATCACCACCTTTGCCTTGGCGGGACTTAGAGCGGCACCGCTGACGCTGACGCTTGGGTTGCTTCTTGGAGGATCATCCTCCGTTGTCTCATCGCCATTGCCTTCTTTGGGTGTGTCCACCATGTATATATCGTATGATGAGGTGGCTGTCTAGTGCCCTGTGGGCAGTGGTTCCTCTTCGACTCCCACATCGTCGTCCATACCGTCGATGTCTTCGGAGTCGAAGTCTAGCATGTCGGTTAAGTCATCGACAGTGGCTACTAAGTGGGTGGTGGGTGGGCGGCGAATTTCTTTGTCATCCGCATCCCAATCCTGCCGGACGTAGTTCGGCCAGGATCCCTCTGACAAGGAAAGAGACCTTAATGAGTTCAGTATGTCGCCGAAGGGTGAGTGCTGAAAAATATCCGTGGAGATAAACTCCATGATCGGTGCGCAATCCGATTCGATAGGAACGGGCACAGGCGGTTCAGAGTCTGTGGCCGGAGAAGGATCCGGCAGTTTGGCAACACGGCTCTCGTGAAGGGTAAGGTCGATATTCGGCTCGATCGCCGCTGAAGGTATGGCCTCTGTGACGGGGTCCATCCACCCGTCCATGGATGGCGCAACTGGCTTCGAATTGAGGCTCGGAGCGGTTGCCGGTGCGATCTCCTGAATATGGTCCGATGGTAGAGCTAAATTGTACTCATCGTGACCGCACGGCGTATAAGGCAGGGGCTCGAATCCGTCGAAGATCATGTCTCCGCGGATATTAGCCGTGTAGTTTAAGCTTCCAAACCTGACCTGGTGGCCAGGGGCGTAACTTTCGATCTGCTCCAGATGGCCAAGCGAGTTGGCCCATAGTGCGAAGCCGCCGAACACAAAGATCTGTCCGGGGAGAAAAGTCTCACCCTGGACCGCATCGCTATCGATGATCGTAGGAGCCATCAAGCCTAACGGCGACGACACAGAGGAACTCTCAATGAAAGCACCAATGTCAGTGTCAAAACCGGCGGATCTTGGGTAGGGGGTCCCGAACTGCGCGTCTAAGGCAGATGGTAACAGGAAGCGGGGGACACGATGTTTTACCCAGGTTCGGGCCCTCTTGATGGAGGTAAAACCCTACGTCTTGCTTGATTTATTCTTGATGATATGAGTATTACAAGAGTTGATCTACCACGAGATCGGAGAGGCTAAACCCTAGAAGCTAGCCTATGGTATGATTGTATGTTGTCCTACGGACTAAAACCCTCCAGTTTATATAGACACCGGAGGGGGCTAGGGTTACACAAGTTCGGTTACAAAGGAGGACATATACATATCCGTATTGCCTAGCTTGCCTTCCACGCCAAGTAGAGTCCCATCCGGACACGAGACGAAGTCTTCAATCTTGTATCTTCATAGTCTAACAGTCCGGCCAAAGGATATAGTCCGGCTGTCCCGAGACCCCCTAATCCAGGACTCCCTTAATGACCTTTATTGGAATATACTTTGATACATCTGTGCTTGTCTGCAGACCGCCATGACTGACTTGGATTCTCAACTGATTGATGTGAAGACCCGGCTGTCGGCTCAAGAAACCAAGACCCGGAAAGTTGAATCTAAATTCCAGTTCAGCGTTTCTGAAACAGAAAAACTGAAGGCAAACTTTGTAACGGAGAAGGAGGCTTGGGCTCAAGAAAAAAGTGTTCTAACTCAACGGGCAGAGAAAGCTGAAGCAGCTTTGGAAAAGGTTACCGCTGAGCTCACCTGTTTAAAGAACCGTGTGTCTCAGATGGTTTCTGCCATCTTTGGTAAGTCTTCTTATTACTTTATTTGAAAGTGAATCCTTGTTGATATACCATAAGCCGGCACTTAACCCATTGTGTAAACTGCATAGGTCCCCGGAGCCGTAATCTAAACCAAGATACTCTGGTGAAGCTGAAGGCAGTTTATACACTCGTGGAACAATTATACATTGGGGCTCAGCGAACCCTTGCCACCGCCTCCCCAGTAAACCAGGAGCCAAACTTATTGAGCGATGTTTTAAAGAAGTTGTCTGTCTTCCCCGCTAGATTTCAAGAGATTAAGCAGTCTTGTGCGAGAGCCGGAGCCTTAACTGCTCTAAGCTGCTCCAAAGCCTGGGTACCGGAGTTAGACCCGGTGGATGTAGCCAAAGGGTACCCCAGCTTTAAGGAAGACGGGACTCCTTTTGACCAAGAAGATTTTGCTGCCTGTGTGAAGGAAATTCGTCCTCATGTTACCATCCTTGGCGAAGAAACCAATATTGATAAGTATCATCCAGGTTTTGACTCTGGTAATAAAAAGATGGCGACTCCCAATTATAAAGTGATGGATTTAATTCCGCCAATTTGGGAGCACACCTTTGCCCCTGAGGTTAACCCGTCCGGTTTAATTGATGATGAGGCTGAATTCGTCGCCCTTTAAGGCTTTGACTGGACAAAACCCAATTTCCAAGCCGTGGATGAACCGGCAAGGGATGATGCAGAAACGTCGAATCAACCAAGCCAAGACGCATGACCCGGCTCCTGTTTATCATAAACAACTTATCTTTCTCTGGGCTCAACATGCCTTGTAATAGGCTAATACTTAAACTCCTTGTTCTGTTATGCCATCGTGCATAGTTGCGCTACTCACTTATCCTATGATATGAATGTATGCGATTCAGCCCTTGTGGGTACTTTCGAATTTGCTCCTGCATATAATATAGAAAATGTGTCCTGGCGGTTTACCGCTGGACGGGTCATAATGCCCAAAGATAAACTTTATCATGAATTTTAACCAAAGCTTGTTAGAATAATAATCATATATAGCTGAAAAATATTTCATACCTGTGATATTTGATCACATGGTTGATTTCCTCAAACTAGTGTTGTCGTGGAATTGTCACGGCAGATATCCTCTTGCAAGGACTTAGTCGTGGAGCCATCGCAACTAGGAAGCTTAAAGGGGTTAATCGGGACAAAGGACACGAGAGGTTTATACTAGTTCAGCCCCTTACGGTGAAGGAAGGCCTATGTCTTGTTGGGTTGGTATTGCTTGAGGTTTCGATGACCAGGGAGCGAGATACGCTATGCCTGGCTCTCGATTAGTTGTTTTCTTTCCCTTAAGCCGCCGATGGGTCGTCCCCTTATATACACGGGTTGACGCCCTGCGGCCTACAGAGTCCCGGCCGGCTCATAGACAGTCTCCGGCTCGGTGACTAGTTAATTCTATCTTATGATACAGGTCATGCCATCATGGCGGTTTACCACTATGGGCCTTAAGTCACCTGTGGGCTTTAGACCCTTTATTGAACCACCATCTTCATGCTTGATCTTGGGCTTCTTCTGATGAGTCCCTCTTTGCGTAACCCGGCCCCTCCTGGGCGGCTTACAAAAATAGTTATATCCCCAACATTAGGCCCCAGATTGATTTGAACCGGTTCATGTCAATCTTAAAATACCTTAAGAAACAAGCCTTCAGTCTTCTTGTCTGCGCAAAAGTTTTAACCCGCCATGACGTCATCTTCTGGATCCGCATTAACCCGTCATGACATCATCTTCAATTAAATTCATATTTTACTCCATCATATCTTCCAACGGATCTTTGCCTTTACTGACCATTCCGAAAAACGAGGCGTCGGGGTCGCTGGATAATGATGTTCGGTCCCCTCGTTTCTCGCACTGTCTCAGTCGGCCCTTCCTTATAAATAGGTGCGACCTAGGTCTTTCCCATTCTCCTTCCTCGGTCGTCTTCCTCCTCGCACTGTTTCTCCGCCGCTCGAGCTCTGCCGCCGCCGCAGATTTCCTCGTCTTCTCCAACTCAGGCGCTGCATCAACCTGACTTGACCAGAGAAACGCGACGGAACCCTGCAACAGTTCTGCATCCGTAAGTCCCTTTCCTTCCCTGCTTTTAGATCTGCATTGCGGCCTCCCGAGTTCGTCGGTGTTCATCGCCGCCCATTGCAAACCCTTGATGGTTTTCCTCCTCAGTGCTCCTTTTTAATCTTTAGACAGTTAGAACTACTACGGCGGCTGTTCCGCACCCATCTCAAATAGAAATAGATCTCATTTCCCTTGTTTAAAGGCCTCTTTCGAGTGTATGAACTTCTCTGCACTGGTTTTAGGTCTAGAAATTTTTCTTTTCAGAACGATCGTTTGATCCAAAATAATAGCTGCAACTTGTGAAACCTGTTTGTTCCACACTTAGCCAAAAAATGGCATCTGTCGACTCTGTTTCAGCCATAGTAGTTCATGTGACCGGTTTAAGATAATACTGACTGTTAGCACTGCCTGCTTTTGGCGACTTAAGACAATTTTCATCATCATTAATACTTGCAGCTGTTTAAACATTATCACACAACCACCTATATGTCATTAGGCCCCTACTTAAGCCGCCATCTCAGACAACCCAATAATACTTATTCTCCGGGTTATAATAAACAGGAAAATTTCCTTTATCTTGTTGTAAGCTTCAATTTACTTAATGGCACCCAAAGCTGTTAAACCTCCGATTACCTGCAACTGGGTCCCATCCATTGTTACGGAGAGCAAACTGTCAGAGTTTGTGAAGTCCGGCCATCTGCCCAAGAAGGACGTCATGTCTTATCGTGCTCCTGACCCGTCTGAAGAGAAACCTCAACCCAAGGAAGGGGAGGTGATCATTTTTACCAATAACATGAGCCGGGGATTTGCCCTCCCGGTTCAAAATTCTTTAGAGACGTTTTGCACTTCTTTGACTTAAGACCTCAAGACATCGGGCCCAACTCCGTGTCAAATATCTGCAACTTTCAAGTTTTCTGTGAGGTTTACCTTGGAGAAGAACCCAGCCTACTCCTGTTCAGGGAATTGTTCTATTTGAACCGGCAGAATGAACGGGCCAACGGGCCCAGTCTGGAGCTTGGTGGCATATCAATTCAAAGGCGGAGAGACTGCCTGTTCCCTTATGCTGAATTGCCGAGTCATCCAAAGGACTGGAACCAGACATGGTTCTACTGCCAAGATACTTCTCCGGCTGGCGAAAATCCACTGCCCGGCTTCCGCGCATTGCGCCTTGAACCTACTCACCCGCTGCCGGATAAGTTGACAGCTATTGAACGCCTGCCACTCACCCCCAAAATCAAGAGGATTAAAGCTCTTTTAGGGAACGACTTAGATGGCATTGACTTGGTCCGAGTCTGGATTGCTTGGAGAATAATTCCATTAAGCCGCCGCCCTGGCTTAATGTGTAATTATTCAGGCGAGAAGAATGACCCTCAACGTCATAACCCTGACGACTTACCAGATGACATAGTGGAAGCTACAACTCAGTCCTTGTTGAAAGAGGGCACAGTGAATAGTAATGCCTTCGGCTTACTACCTTTTTGTCAGAAGAACCCGGCCCCTGCAGTAAGTTTCCAGCCATCGGGTTATGTTTTATCATGTTAGGCTGTATTCTTACGCATAACCAGTTATAACCTTTTACAGGCAAATGATAGCTTCTGGAACACGCAATATGATCATGAGGCGGCCAAGAAAGCCAGGGCGGCCAAGAGAGCCGAAAAGAAAACCACCAAGTCCACCACCTCAAGGAAAAGGAAGCCAAGCGCCTCTGAGCTATTTTAGCTTGATGATACTGATGATAATGAGGAAGAGGTAACCTTTGAAATTCCCTTTCTCCTTTATTTCTACCTTACTGATGCTAACCTTCCTTCAGGAAGACACGGGCAACAGCCAACCCGTCGAGGAAGAGGTAATTGTATTCTCCTCCGACTCCGAGCATCAGCCGCGTTAGAAAATTCAAAGAGTAACCCGGAAAGTAAGATTTTCACATCCTTTGGCTTACCAAGATCCTGACTTTCTTTTGAAGCGACAGAATTATGAGAGCCGGAGGCAGACCCGGACCAGCAAAGACGCGGAACTCTCCTCCGGCTTACCTGATGTGACCAGGAAACGCCAGACTGAGGTTATCTCCGATTTACACCTTCTTCTTCCTTTGGCAGGCTTCATTTGTTAGCCTCTCAATTATTCTGACTCCAACTATTAGGATATTTCACCTTCCTCCGGTGAGTCTATGCAGTCCAACATGCCAGCCTTCAAAACTGCTCCCGGGTAATATAAACTTGTTGTACCTTATGCTTTATTTTACTCATATTTGCTGTATTTAACTTGTCTACCTTTTCCACAGTGTGCAAGTAAAGCCCAGCAAAAGGGAAAAAAAGAATAAGCCGCCCCAAGAGCCAGTTGTGACTGAACCAGAGTTGGGCACAGCTACTCCTGATGCCTCTGCTCACGAGCCGCCGCCTCAACCGTCTCATGATGTTCCTATATCTTCCTCTGACCCGCCTACTGAACAAACCCTCAACGATTCTGGTAACCCGGAGGCTCCTAGCCCCGCCAAGGCAAATGATCAGGAAGTTGAAATTCTCAAGACTCAATTTGTTGAGCCGGCACAGCCGTCTGCACTTGCCAAGTGTTCTAAAAAGGAATTGGTGGAACACCGGAAAGCCAAGCTGGATGTCGCTAATTATACTCATTTGAGTATTGGAGAGATTGTCTCCGGCTATATCAATCAAGTACAAAGCAGCCGTGACCTGGAAATTGACATGGTGAAGCAGATACAGCAAAAATCTAAGGTATGACTTATACTAGCTTACTTTCAATCACACTTACTGTACCAGCCCCCAAGTCTATTGCTTATGAATAAATATGCTGTAGACTTAGAAAAATTGTAGAGCTACTTATCTGGCTTAAATAAAAAATAATTGAACCGGGTGTAACACAATACCTTTAACTTGCGATATACATTAGCCCCCAAGTGCCAAAAATCTTTGCTTGCAAGGTATTTGGGACTTAATATTCAAGACCGGCTTAATAATTTAGAAAGCTTCGGTATACATTAGCCCCCAAGTGTCAAGTATCTTTGCTTGCAAAGTGCTTGGGACTTAATAGTACTTACCGTAACTTTTACTACTATCTGGTGCAATGCAGGCCACCGTAAGTAAATTTGAATTGGAGATTGCTGATTTGAAGAATCACCTGGCAACCCAGGAAAGTGAAATTGAAAAGGCCAACTCCAAATTTGAATTCAGCGTCTCTGAACAAGAGAAGTTGAAGCAAAATTTTCAATCAGAGTAGAAAACTTGGGCTGATGAAAAGGCCGCACTGGTGACCCGGGCCGAGACAGCAGAGGCATCACTTGCGGAAGCAACGGCCGAACTGTCCGACTTAAAGCGCCAGATATCTCGAATGGTTTCAGCAATCTTCGATGAGTGACTTATCCAAACCTTAAAGACTGCAAAACTCCTTGAATGACCATTTCAGTTGTCTCCTCTGACTCACCTTATGCTTAATAACGCAGGCCCCAGGAGCACAAATCTTAAGCAGAACATGGTGATCAAGCTGAAGGCGGTTTATACTCGGGTGGAACAACTCTACACCGGGTCACAACGTGCTCTGGCCGTTGTGGCTTTATCAAACGATGTTCCTTATCTCCTGCCAGATGAGCTAAAGCGGCTTGCTGTGCTACCTCAGCGAATCCAAGAGTTAAGACGAGCATCTGCAAGAGCCGGAGCTATAGCCGCATTGAGCCGGGCCAAGGCGTGGCTTCCAAAACTAGACCCCGCTGACATTGCTCTTGGGTATCCAAGTTTGAAGGAAGATGGCACCGTATTTAATGATAAGGATTTCACCGCCTGTGTGAAGGATATACGTCCGGTGGCTACTCTTATTGGGAACGATACTGACCTCACCAAGTGTCAGCCGGGTTATGACAAGGAGAACCGGAGAATCCCCATGCCACATTACGATGATGTCAGCTTGATCCCTCTAACCCGTAAGCACACCTTTGCTCCTGAAGTCGACCCAACCGGTTTAATAGATGATGAAGCTGAGTTTGAAGCCTTGAGTGGCATTGACTGGGCCTCATCATCCTTCTAGGACAAAGCAGCCGACGGAGAGACGGAGAAGGATAACCCGGGGGCTTCAAGTCAACCCCAAGAGTAGCTTGTCAGGCACCACCTTGAGTTTTGCTATGCCTTTGCGCATGCTTATGGCCCTTAATACTTGCATAAGCCGCCACCATTATTCTCTTTGTAGTTTGTATGAATCTGTTATGTCCTTTGCAAAAATACCTTGCATTGCCCTGTAGTGCTCACAACCATTTTTTCGGCTTATATAAACCAACCCCTGAGGGTAAACTTAACTCCTGCAAATTGGCACATATAAGTTCACCTGGTTCTTAACAACCTGATGTAACTAACATTAATTCTGGAAGACTGTAATGTATTCCATTGTATTTTCAAGAGTGTCACAAGATACCTAATGTTGGCATTTGTAAAATATGATGAACAAAATTCAAGGGTTTCTGATTCGAATACAATCAGTGACCCGTTCCAAAGGGATTGAGCTAAGATTCGGATACGATCTGTTAGCCCCTAGTGGCTGTGGCGATGCCAATCAAGGGGGTATCGACAACTATGTTCTCTTTGGTTCGAATACGACCTATGTTTGAACAGGAAGCCCCCAAGTGACCATAAGAGTTGTTTAATGACGCTGATTCGAATATGATCCACGTCAGACCCAAAAGGAGTTAAGCTATGATTCAGATATGATCAAGAAGCCCCCAAGTGGGTTTGGCAGTATGCCGATCAAACGGGTATCGACAGCTATGTTCTCTTTGGTTCGAATACGACCTATGTTTGAACAGGAAGCCCCCAAGTGATCAACGGCTAGATTCAGATATGATCATAAGCCGGACCAAAGGAAAGCTGGATTCAGATATGATCCGCTTCTCCTTGGTTATCTCCACCACCTGTCAAGGAAAAACACATAAACCTTTTTTGGGAGTGGAAAAAAGGACAGAGGTCCTGCTTTATTGCTTTATATAATATACATAGTATAAGTATATACACATTAGAGCTGACGGCTCAAGTATAATAAGGCCGAAGATGGGCGATATTCCACGGCCGACGGGTCTCCTCCTCCGACTTACGTGAGTCTTTATGCTCTCGAACATCGATAAGGTAGTATGATCCATTGTTCAGATTCTTGCTGACCACAAAGGGTCCTTCCCAAGGAGGGGATAGCTTGTGTATGTTAGATTGATCCTGGATGAGTCGGAGCACTAAGTCGCCTTCCTGAAAGGTTCTGGACTTAACCCGGCGGCTGTGGTAGCGACGCAGGTCTTGTTGGTAAATCGCCGAGCGGGCTATTGCCAAGTCTCGCTCTTCATCCAACAGGTCAAGTGCATCTTGCCGAGCTTTTTCATTGTCTTCCTCAACATAAGCCGCCACACGGGGTGAATCGTGACGGATGTCACTTAGCAGGACCGCCTCTGCTCCATACACCATAAAGAAAGGCGTGTAACCCGTAGATCTGTTAGGGGTAGTATTGATGCTCTAGAGTACAGAAGATAACTCCTCCACCCAACAACCCGGCGTCCGTTGTAAAGGGACCAAGAGCCGAGGCTTGATACCCTTCAAGATTTCTTGATTGGCTCGTTCTGCTTGGCCATTTGATGGAGGGTGAGCTACAACTGAAACGTCAAGCCGGATATGCTCTCGTTGACAGAACTCTCCCATAGCTCCTTTGGAAAGGTTAGTACCATTATCAGTTATGATGCTGTGTGGAAAACCAAAGCGAAAAATCACCTTTTTCATAAACTGGACTGCTGTGGCTGCATCACACTTACTGACTGGCTCCGCCTCCACCCACTTTGTGAACTTGTCAACTGCCACCAAGAGGTGAGTCTTTTTATCCTTAGATCTCTTGAAAGGCCCGACCATATCAAGCCCCCAGACTGCAAACGGCCAGGTAATTGGAATCATCCTTAACTCTTGAGCCGGCACATGGGCTCGTCGTGAGAATTTCTGACATCCGTCACATTTACTGACCAGGTCTTCCGCATCAGCATGAGCCGTCAGCCAGTAGAACCCATGAAGGAAGGCTTTGGCCACAAGAGATTTTGAGCCGGCGTGATAACCACAATCACCTTCATGAATTTCACGAAGGATCTCCTGACCCTCTGCAGGTGACACGCAATGTTGAATCACTCCAGTGACGCTGTAATGATGTAACTCGCCATTGACAATTGTCATGGACTTGGACCGCCGGATGATTTGTCTTGCCAAGGTCTCGTCCTCTGGCAACTCTCCCCAGGTCATTTAAGCCAAATAAGGCACTGTCCAATCCGGGGTAACGTGGAGAGCCGCCACCAGCTGTGCCTCCGGGTCTGGTATTGCCAGATCTTCTTCTGTAGGTAACTTAACATAAGGATTATGCAAAACATCAAGAAAGGTGTTAGGAGGCACCGGCTTACGCTGAGACCCCAGCCGGTTTAAGGCATCCGCCGCCTCATTCTTCCTTCGATCAATGTGTTCCACTACATAACCCTTGAAATATCCAGCCACAACATCGACTTCACGATGGTAAGCCGCCATGAGGGGATCTTTAGAGTCCCACTTGCCTGACACCTGTTGAGCCACAAGGTCCGAGTCTCCTAAGCATCTTACCCGGCTCAAGTTCATCTCTTTGGCCATCCGGAGACCATGGAGCAGGGCCTCATACTCAGCTACATTGTTAGTGCAAGGAAACATAAGCCGGAGCACATAACAAAATTTGTCACCCCGAGGGGAAGTTAATACAACTCCGGCCCCCGAGCCTTCCAACTGTCTGGACCCATCAAAGTGAATAATCCAATAAGTGTTATCGGGCTTCTCCTCAGGTGCCTGTAGCTCTGTCCAGTCGTTGATGAAATCCACCAAAGCTTGGGACTTAATGGCAGTGCGCGGCGCGTACTTCAGACCATGAGGCCCGAGCTCGATGGCCCATTTTGTGACTCGTCCTGTAGCCTCTCTGTTCTGAATAATGTCTCCCAAGGGGGCAGAACTTACCACAGTGATAGGGTGACCTTGGAAGTATTGCTTCAGCTTCCGGCTTGCCATGAACACCCCGTAAACAAGTTTCTGCCAATGAGGATATCTTTGCTTTGACTCGATGAGTACCTTACTGACATAATAAACCGGCCGTTGAACCGGGTGTTCCTTACCAGGCTCCTCGCGCTCTACCACAATCGCCACACTGACGGCTCGTGAATTAGCAGCCACATATAACAGCAAAGGCTCTTTGTCAATGGGAGCCACAAGAATCGGCGGTTCAGATAACTGCCTCTTCAAATCCTCAAAAGCAGCATTAGCGGCATCACTCCAGACAAAGGTGTCCTCCTTCTTCATTAATTGGTACAGTGGTATGGCCTTCTCACCTAACCGGCTTATGAACCGGCTCAAAGCGGCAACACGACCTGCCAATTGCTGAACATCATTAATACATGCCAGTTTAGCCAAAGAAGTGATTGCCTTAATCTTCTCCGGATTAGCCTCGATGCCCCTGTTTGAGACCAAGAATCCCAAAAGCTTGCCTGCAGGCACACCAAATACACACTTCTCCGGGTTAAGCATCATTTTGTAAACCCGGAGATTGTCAAAGGTTTCTCTGAGATCAGATATCAAGGTTTCCGCCTCTCTGGATTTCACTACTATGTCATCCACATAAGCATGAACATTGCGCCCAATCTGATCATGAAGACAATTCTGTACACATCGTTGATAAGTCGCCTGGGCACTCTTGAGCCCAAATGGCATAGACACATAGCAGAAGGCTCCGAATGGGGTGATGAAGGCCGTTTTCTCCTGGTCCTTAACTGCCATCTTGATCTGATGATAGCCAGAATAAGCATCCAAAAAACTTAAATGTGCACAACCTGCCGTAGCATCAATGATTTGATCAATACGGGGGAGAGCAAAAGGATCAGCCGGACAAGCCCTATTTAGGTCCGTGTAATCCACACACATCCGCCAGGTGCCATTTTTCTTGAGTACGAGCACCGGGTTAGCCAACCATTCTGGGTGAAAAACTTCAACAATAAACCCAGCCGCCAAGAGCCGGGCGACTTCTTCTCCTATAGCTTTTCGTCGCTCTTCATTGAATCGCCGCAAAAATTGCCTGACCGGCTTATACTTCGGATCAATATTAAGAGTGTGCTCAGTGAGTTCTCTCGGTACACCCGGCATGTCAGAAGGTTTCCATGCAAAGATGCCCCGATTCTCACGGATGAACTCGATGAGCGCGCTTTCCTATTTAGATCCAAGTTGGCACTGATGCTGAATTGCTTAGATGAATCGCCTGGAGTGAAATCAACAAGCTTAGTCTCTGCAGCCGATTTAAACTTCATGGCCGGGTCATGCTCCGTAGTCGGCTTCTTGAGAGAAGTCATATCTGCCGGGTCAACGTTATCTTGATAAAATTTGAGCTCCTCCGTTGCACAGACAGACTCAGCGTAAGCCGCATCGCCCTCTTCACACTCTAGGGCCACCTTTTGGCTTCCATGCACATTGATGGTACCCTTGTAACCTGGCATCTTGAGCTATAGATACACATAACACGGCCGTGCCATGAATTTGGCATAGGCTGGCCGCCCGAACAAAGCGTGATATGGACTCTTGATTTTGACCACCTCAAAAGTTAACTTTTCCGCCCTAGAATCATGCTTGTCTCCGAAGGCCACCTCTAGCTCAATCTTCCCCACAGGATACGCCGACTTACCGGGCACCACTCCATGGAAGACAGTGTTGGAAGTCTTTAAATTCTTGTCAGCTAAGCCCATGCACCAAAAGGTCTTATAATAGAGGATGTTGATGCTGCTACCTCCATCCATGAGCACTTTAGTAAACTTATAACCACCAACTTGCGGTGCCACCACTAGGGCCAGTTGACCCGGATTATCAACCCGGGGAGGGTGATCCTCCCTGCTCCAGACAATAGGCTGTTCCGACCACCTCAAGTAATGAGGGACTGCCGGTTCAACAGAATTCACAGCCCTCTTATGAACTTTCTAATCACGTTTACACAAACTTGTGGTGAACACGTGATACTGCCCACTGCTTAACTGTTTCGGATGGCTCTGATAACCCGACTGCTGCTGCTGCTGACCTCCTTGACCAGACTGCTGTTGATTATAACCACCCTGGCTTCCCTGAAAACCGGATCCTGAACCACCGCCCGGGCCATGAAAGCCGTCGGCTCCTGAACCCACCGCTCGAGAGACGGACCTGACCCACCATACCGGGGTGGCTTTCCCTTGCGCTTCTGATTGTTACCCTGTGCATTGGCCACAAATTCCGGGTTACTGTCCGCCTTACGCTTATTACCTCCTTGACTCGCCGGGTTATGCTGCTGACCCTTTCCATTGCCGTTCTTCTTTCCCTTCCCTGTCTTTTCCTCATTAGACGCGGGATCCTTGGTACTATCAGAATCGGCATACTTGACTAAAGCCGCCATCAGCGTCCCCATATCGTTGCAATCACGCTTAAGGTGCCCCAGCTCCTGTCTCAGAGGTTCAAAGCGGCAATTCTTCTCCAGCATGAGAACTACTGAGCCGGCATCCATCTTGTCAAACAATGTATTATATCCTTGACCCGGCGCACCCAATGAGTCGTAGATTCACCTTCTTCCTGCTTACAATTTGTCAGATCCACAATTGACATAGACTGCTTGCAAGTATCTTTGAAGTTCTGGATGAAACGGGCTTTTAGCTCCACCCATGAACTAATGGAGTTGGGTGGCAAACCCTTTAAGCAAGAACGGGCCGTTCCGTCCAGCATCATGGTGAAATATTTAGCCATCGCCTCATCACTAACCTCTAGCAGCTCCATAGCCATCTCATAACTTTCAATCCATGCCCCAGGCTGTAAATCGGTAGTATAATTCGGCACCTTCCGAGGCCCCTTGAAATCCTTGGGCAGACGTACATTACGTAAAGCCGGTACCAGACAAGGAACTCCTCCGGTTCTAGTAGCAACCCCCGCTTCAACGGAAGTCGTCGGGTAAGCCGGTGAGTTCTGTTGGGCTGCTAGCTGAGCCGCTAGCTGAGCCGCCCGCTCGTCCTCCTGACGTATCCGATCCTGAACCGGGTTATGCCCGCCGGGCTGGTTCCGGCGCTGAGCGTTACTTGACAAGGCCTCTGATTCCATGTTCCTACTATAACTCAGGCTCCGATTTTGATGAGGCGGAGCTAACCAGGGCAGAGGAGTTGAGTGAATCCTATCCCGGCTGTAGGAGTAGGTCTCTTGCTGAGCCAGGGCTGTTTGGACAAGTTCTCTGATCTTCCGGGTTTCCACCGCTATCGGATCATTCCCATCTACCGGGAGAGCCGCCAAACGTGCTGATGCTGCAATTAAGTTCTCCATGGGGTTGGAGAAGTGACCCTGCGGTATTGGCACGTAATTGGGCGGTGCCATATTGCCGTGAGGCGGTGCCATCCCCTGAGGCCAGACTGGACCTCCCGTTCCGGATGTAACAAGCTGATTCGCACCTGGCGGGTTACTTGGGCCGGCCCTGGGTGTAGCAAAGAGATTCCGAGGATCATAATTCTGAGGTAAACGGGACTGAGTTTTCTGATGTCTCCTCCTCATTACCTCATTAGATGCGCTCAGGCTCAACATGAGCTGCAAGGCCTCTGCCCGAAGTTGCTGCGCCCGTACGTCCAAAGCCGCCCGCTCTGCTGCTAATCTAGCATCCTCAGCTGCTAAGGTTTCTTTGACCCGGGTGATCTCGTCGCGAACCTGTGCCACCTTCGCCTCATGCTCAGATTGGTTCGCGGGGATGACTGTAATAGTTAACAAAGCCGTAAGCTTATCCATGAGATCCATCAGCACCTGAGCCGGTGAGCGCACAGGGCCTCCTGCCCCGGCTGCTCCTAACCCGGACGTTATCGCCGCTGAAGCCCTAGAATTTTGGCCGGGTTGAGTACCAGCCATGAAGACTCCTGCACGGTTTGGCGACTCTGAGAGGTCCGGAATAGTGCTGCCATCGGAACAGCCCCCAAGCACACCATCTTGAACTTGATACAGCGAATCTGTTGAGCCGGCAGATGAATTATCATCAGAGAGGACGCCCGGCTCACCATCACCTCCCGATCCTTCAGGAAGTTCACCTCCATGGATGCAACCCACAAAGGCACGCTTCACGATGGGTTGAGCTCGGGCGGGTTTCGCACGCTGAGCCGTCTCGACGAGGTCGGTGCAGCTGTCCGGCTCAGGGCCCGGCTCACCAATCCGGCCGATGAAGACGTGAATTCCGCCAAAGGGGACCCGGTAGCCATACTCAATTGAACCGGCGTCAGGGCCCCAGCCTTTGTCGTCGATGTAGATCTTGCCGCGACGACTCTTGGTCATCCGGCCAACTGCGTATCCCTCGAGCCCTTCGAAGCTGCCCTTCAAGAACTCGAATCCACCGTGCGCTGGCCCCACGGTGGGCGCCAACTGTCGTGGAATTATCACGGCAGATGTCCTCTTGAAAGGACTTAGTCATGGAGCCATCGCAACTAGGAAGCTTAAAGGGGTTAATCGGGACAAAGGACATGAGAGGTTTATACTAGTTCAGCCCCTTACGGTGAAGGAAGGCCTACATCTAGTTGGGTTGGTATTGCTTGAGGTTTCGATGACCAGGGAGCGAGATACGCTATGCCTGGCTCTCGATCAGTTGTTTTCTTTCCCTTAAGCCGCCGACGGGTCGTCCCCTTATATACACGGGTTGATGCCCTGCGGCCTACAGAGTCCCGGCTGGCTCATAGACAGTCTCCGGCTCGGTGACTAGTTTATTCTACCTTATGATACAAGTCATGCCATCATGGCGGTTTACCACTATGGGCCTTAAGTCGCCTGTGGGCTTTAGACCCTTTACTGAACCGCCATCTTCATGCTTGATCTTGGGCTTCTTCTGATGAGTCCCTCTTTGCGTAAACCGGCCCCTTCTGGGCGGCTTACACAAATAGTTATATCCCCAACAAGTGTAGTAAGGGTCGTAACCCAAGACTTTGGATACTGGTAGTTATCATACTTTGCCGGTTTACGAACGAACACCGGGCCGGGTTAATAAACACCGGATATTGACTTTGAGTCCTTACTGGTGACTTGTAGTCGAAAAAATCAGGTCGGGTCAATAAACACCGGATTTTTATCTCCTACTGGCGACTTATAGTCAAAACCAGACCGGGTCAATAAACACCGGATATTGTCATATACAACTCAGAGGCTTTATAACCCTTAATGGCTCTCAACCATGTATTATCAAAAGAGAAAATTTTCACAAAGATATTGAAATCAAACAACAACAGAAAAAATCTAAGGCTTTCATATGCCGCCAAGCCAAAATATCTTCTTCAATGAAACTAGCATTAGCCACTGGAAGGTACGCGCTTTTCGTGAGCCGGCACTCACAATACCCAATTGACATTTTAACCCGGACAAGTTCTGTTCTTATTGAAAGATAGACTTGTCAGGAGTACACGGGGTCAGAGTCGCTATCAGACATCACAGGCCGATTTATCCATGTTCCAAGGAAGGCGGCTTTATAGCCTGAGCTTCTCCTTGCTATCCGTAAAACCGTGCTCTCTCATGATATCCATCATCTTAACATTAACAAGTTCAAATATGACTGTTAAGAGTTCGATGGGTCAATCAGGATTACCTGATGGAGAAGCAGTTGGCATACAGGCAGGATAACCCGGGTTTTTAGGTGAAGACACCTGGCTTCCAAGCCTGGCTTTTATAGCCTATCACAAGGTTATGAACTCATTGTTCTTTAGAACAAAAGAGCCCCCTGGTGATATTGTGAGCTGTGCTCAAGGGGTACCCATGTTTGAGTCGTGCTTTTGTCACAGACCCTCTTTGGTCCCAAATTTTTCTTCATGTATGTATACGGCTTATAAGCCGGATCAGAGGGTCATTAGAACTGTGCTGTATAAAGCAAAAGCCCCCAAGTCATGTAAGACTTACTAATCAAAGATGAAAAAATGATAGAGGCCCTACTTTAGCAGGGATGCTAGCTTTATTATATTGATCATAGTATATACATTGTCAAAATATGTACATTGGAAGAGCCGGTGGCTCAGTTATAGTAAGGCCTAAGTTGAGCGGTATTCTAGGGCCGGCGGGTCTCCTCCTCCGACGTGCGTGAGTCCTTGTGGTCTGGAACATCGACAAGATAGTATGACCCATTGTTCAGATTCTTGCTGACCACAAAGGCTCCTTCCCAAGGTGGGGATAACTTATGCATATCTGTCTATTCTTGGATAAGCCAGAGCACCAGGTCACCTTCTTGAAAATCTCTGGTTTTGACCCGGCGACTGTGATAACGGCACAAGTCTTGCTGATAAATTGCCGAACGAGCCGCTGCTATATCACGCTCCTCATCCAACAGATCCAGTGCATCTTGACGTGCTTTTTCATTGTTAGTTTCAACATAAGCCGCCACACGAGCTGAGTCATGACGAATGTCACTAGGAAGAACTGCCTCTGCTCCATAAACCATGAAAAAAGGTGTGTAGCCCGTAGATCTGTTTGGGGTGGTGTTGATGCTCCCTAACACGGAAGGTAACTCCTCTACCCAACAACCTGGAGTCCTCTGCAAGGGGACCATAAGCCGGGGCTTGATACCCTTCAAGATCTCCTGATTTTCTCTCTCAGCTTGGCCATTGGATTGAGGGTGAGCCACTGATGATACATCGAGCCGGATATGCTCTCTCTGACAAAATTCCTCCATAGCACCTTTAGAAAGATTAGTGCCATTATCTGTTATAATGCTGTGTGGAAAGCCAAAACGGAAGATCACCTTCTTCATGAATTGAACCGCCGTTGCTACGTCACACTTACTAACCGGCTCTGCCTCTACCCATTTAGTGAACTTGTCAACCGCCACCAATAGGTGGGTCTTCTTATCCTTGGATCTTTTGAAAGGTCCAACCATATCAAGACCCCAGACTGCAAATGGCCACGTAATTGGAATCATTCTCAATTCTTGAGCCGGCACATGAGCTCGTCTTGCAAATTTCTGACATCCATCACACCGACTGACAAGGTCCTCCGCATCGGCATGAGCTGTTAACCAATAGAACCCATGACGAAAAGCTTTAGCCACACGGGATTTTGAACCGGCATTATGACCACAATCTCCTTCATGGATCTCTCGTGAGATCTCACAGCCCTCTTTTGGAGAAACACAACGTTGAAACGCCCCTGTAACACTGCGGTGATGTAATTCTCCATTAACAATTGTCATTGACTTAGACCGCCGAGCTATCTGCCTCGCTAAAGTTTCATCCTCAGGTAACTCACCTCGGGTCATGTAAGCCAAATAAGGAATTGTCCAATCTGGGATCACGTGCAGAGTCGCCACCAACTGAGCTTCTGGGTCAGGAATAGCTAAATCCTCCTCCGTAAGTAACTTGACTAACCGGTTATGCAAGACGTCAAGAAATACATTAGGCGGCACCGGTTTATGTTGAGAACCTAACCGGCTTAAAGCATCCGCCGCTTTATTTTTCCTTCGATCAATGTGATCCACTTGGTAACCCTTAAAGTGACCAACAATGATATCCACCTCTCGCCGATAAGCCGCCATGAGTGGATCCTTAGAATCCCAAGTACCAGAGACTTGCTAAGCCACCAAGTCTGAATCACCGAAGCATTTAACCCGGCTTAAATTCATTTCCTTAGCCATCCGAAGGCCATGGAGCAAAGCTTCATACTCAGCTACATTGTTAATACAAGGAAACGTCAAACAAAGAACATAACAAAATTTATCACCTCGAGGGGAAGCAAGAATAACTCTAGCCCCCGAGCCCTCCAATTACCTGGACCCATCAAAGTGAATTGTCCAATATGTGTTATCCGGCTTTTCCTTAGGCATCTGCAGCTCTGTCCAATCATTGATGAAATCCACCAACGCCTGCGATTTTATAGCCGTGCGAGACACATACTTCAACCCATGAGGTCCAAGCTCAATAGCCCACTTGGCAACCCGGCCAGTCGCTTCTTTGTTTTGGATGATGTCTCCCAACGGAGCAGAACTGACCACAGTGATGGGATGACCCAGAAAATAATTCTTAAGCTTCCGGCTTGCCAAGAACACCCCATATACGAGCTTCTGCCAGTGTGGATATCTCTGCTTGGACTCAATAAGAACCTCACTGATATTAATAAATCGGCCTTTGAACCGGATGCTCCTTGCCTGCCTCCTTTCGCTCCACTACAATAGCCACGCTGACGGCCCGGGCATTAGCAGCCACATATAACAACAATGGCTCCTTATCAATAGGGGCATCAAGTACGGGTGGCTCAGCCAGCTATTTTTTCAGATCCTCAAAGGCTTGGTTAGCGGCATCACTCCAAACAAAATGATCTGTCTTCTTCATCATCTGATAAAGAGGCAGAGCCTTCTCACCTAGCCGGCTTACGAACCGGCTCAGAGCCGCAATAGGACCCGCCAGTCGCTGAACATCATTGATACACGCCAGTTTAGCCAGAGAGGTAATGGCTTTGATCTTCTCTGGGTTAGCTTCAATGCCTCTATCTGAAACTAGAAAACCCAAGAGCTGGCCTGCTGGCACACCAAAAACACACTTGGCCGGGTTAAGCATCATCTTGTAGACCCGGAGATTGTCAAATGTCTCCTTTAAGTCATCAATCAGGGTCTCTTTCTTCCTTGACTTTACTACAATGTCATCTACATAAGCATGAACATTGCGCCCAATCTGGCTATGTAAACAATTCTGCACACATCTCTGGTAAATCGCCTGGGCACACTTGAGCCCGAAGGGCATTGATACATAACAGAAGGCTCCAAAGGGAGTTATAAATGTTGTCTTTTCCAAGTCCTTAACTGCCATCTTGATCTGATGATAACCAGAATAAGCATCCAAAAAACTCAAACGCTCACAACCCGCCGTAGCATCAATAATCTGATCAATACGAGGGAGAGCAAAGGGATTAGCTAGACAAGCTTTGTTTAAATTCGTGTAATCCACACACATACGCCAAGTGCCATTTTTCTTAAGCACCAGCACCAGGTTAGCCAATCACTCGGGATGAAAAACCTCAACAATAAACCCAGCCGCTAGAAGCCGGGCTACCTCTTCTCCAATAGCTTTCCGCCTCTCCTCATTAAATTGACAAAGAAACTGCCTAACCGGTTTAAATTTTGGATCAATATTACGAGTGTGCTCAGCGAGTTCCCTTGGTACACCTGGTATGTCAGGCTTCCATGCAAAAATGTTCCGGTTCTCACGGATGAACTCGATGAGCGTGCTTTGCTACCTCTTGAGCACTGCGTTGGTTTTCCCTTGAAGAGGAAAGGGTGATGCAGCAAAGTAGCGTAAGTATTTCCCTCAGTTTTTGAGAACCAAGGTATCAATCAAGTAGGAGATCACGCTCAAGTCCCACGCACCTACACAAACAAATAAGAACCTCGCAACCAACGCGATAAAGGGGTTGTCAAGCCCTTCTCGGTCACTTACGAGAGTGAGATCTGATAGATATGATAAGATAAGATTTTTGGTATTTTTAGGATAAAGAGAAGTAAAGATGCAAATTAAAATAAATGTCAAAGGAAATAACTAAGTATTGGAAGATTAATATGATGGAAGATAGACCCGGGGGCCATAGGTTTCACTAGTGGCTTCTCTCAAGAGCATAAGTATTACGGTGGGTAAACGAATTACTATCGAGCAATTGATAGAATTGAGCATAGTTATGAGAATATCTAGGTATGATCATGTATATAGGCATCACGTCCGAGACAACTAGACCGAAATGATTCTGCATCTACTACTATTACTCCACACATCGACCGCTATCCCGCATGCATCTAGAGTATTAAGTTCAAGAGAATAGAGTAATGCTTTAAGGAAGATGACATGATGTAGAGGGATAAACTCATGCAATATGATATAAACCCCATCTTTTTATCCTTGATGAAACAATACAATACGTATCGGTTCCTTTCTGTCACTGGGATCGAACACCGCAAGATTGAACCCAAAGCTAAGCACTTCTCTCATTGCAAGAAAGATCAATCTAGTAGGCCAAACCAAACTGATAATTCAAAGAGACTTGCAAAGATAAACGAATCATACATAAAAGAATTTAGAGGAGAATCAAATATTGTTCATAGATAATCTGGATCATAAACCCACAATTCATCGGATCTCGACAAACACACCGCAAAAGAAGATTACATCGAATAGATCTCCAAGAAAATCGAGGAGAACTTGATAACCCACAAGTATAGGGGATCAATTGTAGCCTCTTTCGATAAGTAAGAGTGTCGAACCCAACAAGGAGCTAAAGGTAGAAAAAAAATATCCCCTCAAGTTCTATCGACCACCGATACAACTCTACGCACGCTTGACGTTCGCTTTACCTAGAACAAGTATGAAACTAGAAGTACTTTGTAGGTGTTGTTGGATAGGTTTGAAAGATAATAAAGAGCACATAAATAAAATGTAGGGGCTGTTTAGATAACGGTACAACTAAGTTAGTTTTAGTAAAGAGCTTTTTGTTACGAGAAAGTTATTTGTCGCTAGGCAATCGATAACTAGACCAGCAATCATTATTGCAATTTTATACGAGGGAGAGGCATAAGCTAACATACTTTCTCTACTTGGATCATATGCACTTATGATTGGAACACTAGCAAGCATCCGCAACTACTAAAGATCATTAAGGTAAAACCCAACCATAGCATTAAAGCATCAAGTCCTCTTTATCCCATACGCAACAACCCCCTTACTCGGGTTTGTGTTTCAGTCACTCACGCAACCCACTATAAGCGAATCATGAACATATTGCAACACCCTACAGCAGGGACCCCTCATGCTTGCGCGACACGGAGAGCACCATATGACAGCACCAATAATAAAACATGCAACTCAAACCAACCTTGATCATCAAATAGCCCATAGGACAAAACGGATCAACTCAAACATCATAGGATAGCCATACATCATTGGGAAATAATATATAGCGTTGAGCACCATGTTTAAGTAGAGATTACAGTGGGTAATAGAGAGGTTACACCGCTGCATAGAGGGGGGAAGAGTTGGTGGTGATGGCGGTGAAGTTGTTGGTGAAGATTGCGGTGATGATGATGGCCCCCGGTGACACTCCGGCGCCACCGGAAGTGAGGGGGAGAGATCCCACCTCCTTCTTATTCTTCCTTGACCTATTCCCTAGATGGGAGAAGGGTTTCCCGTCTGGTCCATGGCCTCCATGGCGTGGGAGGGGCGAGAGCCCCTCCGAGATTGGATCTGTCTCTCTCTGTTTCTGCGTTCTCCGATTCTGCCCTTTCACTGTTTCTTATATTCCCGGAGATCCGTAACTCCGATTGGGCTGAAATTTTAACACGATCTCTATCCGGATATTAGCTTTCTTGTGGCAAAAGAAGGGCATCAACTGCCTTACAGGGTGGCCACGAGGGTCAGGGGCGCGCTCCCCTGCCTCGTGGCCCCCTCGGGCGTCGTCTCGCGTGGATTTTTCTTCCCAAAAATCATATATATTCCAAAAAAGTCTCTGTCAGTTTTTATCCCGTTTGGACTCCGTTTGATATGGATACTCTGCGAAATAAAAAACATGCAACAAACAGGAACTGGCACTAGGCACTGGATCAATATGTTAGTCCCAAAAATAGTATAAAAAGGTTCCAAAAGTGTATGAAAGTTGTAGAATATTGGCATGGAACAATCAAAAATTATAGATACGACGAAGACATATCAGCATCCCCAAGCTTAATTCCTGCTCGTCCTCGAGTATGTAAATGATAAAAAAGATAATTTTTGATGTGGAATGCTACCTAGAATAATCTTGATCACATATCTAATCATGGCATGAATATTAAGATACGAGTGATTCAAAGAAATAGTCTATCATTTGACATAAAATCAACAATACTTTAAGCCTACTAATAAAGCAATCATGTCTTTTCAAAATAACATGGTCAAAGAAAGTTATCCCTACAAAATCATATAGTCTGGCTATGCTCCATCTTCACCACACAAAATATTCACATCATGCACAACCCCGATGACAAGCCGAGCAATTGGTTCATACTTTTTAATGCGCTTCATCATTTTCAACCCTCACGCAATACATGAGCGTGAGCCATGGATATAGCAATATAGGTGGAATAGAATGGTGGTTGTGGAGAAGACAAAACAGAGAAGATAGTCTCACATCAACTAGGCGTATCAACAGGCTATGGAGATTCCCATCAATAGATATCAATGTGAGTGAGTAGGGATTGACATGCAACGGATGCACTAAGAGCTATAAGTGTATGAAAGCTCAAACTGAAACTAAGTAGGTGTGCATCCAACTTACTTGCTCATGAAGACCTCGGGCGTTTCAGGAAGCCCATTGTCGGTGTCAAAATCGGCGGATCTCGGGTAGGGGGTCCCGAACTATGCGTCTAGGCCGGATGGTAACAGGAGGCAAGGGACACGAAGTTTTACCCAGGTTCGGGCCCTCTTGATGGAGGTAAAACTCTACGTCCTGCTTGATTAATATTGATGATATGGGTGTTACAAGAGTAGATCTACCACGAGATCAGAGAGGATAAACCCTAGAAGCTAGCCTACGGTATGATTGTATGTTGTGATTGTTGTCCTACGGACTAAAACCCTTCGGTTTATATAGACACCGGAGAGGGTTAGGGTTACATAAGGTCGGTTACAAAGGAGGAGATATCCATATACGTATTGCCTAGCTTGCCTTCCACGCCAAGTAGAGTCCCATTCGGACACGAGACGAAGTCTTCAATCTTGTATCTTCATAGTCTATCAGTCCGGCCAATGCAGATAGTCCGGCTGTCCGGAGACCCCCTAATCCGGGACTCCCTCAGTAGCCCCCGAACCAAGCTTCAATGACGATGAGTCCGGCGCGTAGTTGTCTTCGGCATTGCAAGGCAGGTTCCTTCTCCAAATTCTGTGTACCTATCGAAATAATGTCTGGTTCCTTGTGACGGTTTGTACTCCTTGGCTTCTATGCCCAATAATGGCCACTTTCCACGTGTCGAGTGAATGTGAAGAGCCAGGGTGTTTTTACATTTACCCCCTAGCTATGAGCCTCCTATTTAAAAAGATGAGGATTCAGATCCAAATCACATCATCCTCCCTTACCGAGTCTTCATCGGAGCGTGCCCGATAGAGATCCATTCCACCATGGCCGGTAGACGCAGCTCCTCCTCTCGCACCCCTAGTTCCAAGCCTGGAGATTGGGAGAGATGTTCCATCCCGCACAACAAATTGGTGATGCTTCAGTCCAAGGGATTTCTTCCCCCAGCGTACCTGGTCCGGTTCGAGCCGGGCTTGCCACCTATAATGGCGGAGAGCAAGCGGAGAGCCGTCCCAATCCCTCCAAGGGAGAGCGGGTATGCCTTGTCCCTATCTGGTAAGAGGGCTTGGATTCCCAATTCATCTGTTTCTCCGGGGGCTTCTAGAGTTCTATGGCCTCCAGCTGCACAACCTTACGCCTGCCTCCCTGCTGCATATCGCGGGATTCGTAGCCCTTTGCGAGTTATTTTTGGGATGTGAGGCTCATTTTACTTTGTGGAAGAAGCTGTTCTGCCTTGTGCCCTGTTCTAAGAAGGGATCAATATACCAAGTGGGCGGAGCCTATGTGTGGCGTATTGCTGGGACTGGATACCTATCTGGGACCCTGAAGAAGACGTCCGAAGACTGGCCTTCAGAATGGTTTTATATAGAAGATGTCCCCCTTCTGAACCCTATTCGGATCGGCCTTCCTGAGTTTGACAACGCCCCTTTGAAGAAGCGCCAGAGCTGGCGTCCACGGAGGCCCCTGGAGGAAGACGACCGGGACATTCTTTATCTGATGAGCCGGATAAGCTCTTTAGCTCGATCCGGATTGACCATGATCGAGGTCATGGCTATATGCATTATGCGGGGGGTGCAGCCACTCCAGTATAGAGGCCACCCCATGTGGGACTTCAACGGGGAGGATGACGCCACCCGCCACGGCCGCAAAGGGCCGTGATCGGCTGTTGACCTAACAAAGATCTTGTCCACTTTGTACAAGGGAGAAGAGGAGGAATTCCTCCGTGTCAACCCGCATGGCGGATTCTCTATGTACAATCCTCCGAGCTGGGTAAGCGGAGACTTTTTCTCGCCCATCCGTTACGTATTCCCGTAGCTTAAGTATTCATTCTGGCGATTTCATCGCAGGAGCTGCGCCAGGCTGTAAAGGAGATAAACAGCCCGAGGACCCTGGACGGTCCCTTGACCCGGCCTCCCAGGAGGATCCGGACATACCCGTGGAGCTGATCGACGTTTTTTTTACCAAGGGAGTAATGAAAATACCTTGGTGGCCATTACGGCCGATTACCCTGGGTAGTTCCAGCCTCACATGTGACTGAGACCGAAATATCAGCACTTAAAAAGGGATCCGTCCTTGTGTTCTCTTTTTTTCTATTGCCGTATAACAGCCGTGTCTTGCAGGGGAGGTCCTTGGGGCAGAAGGCCGAGCCTGTGGCAACTAGCCAACAAGGGGCCGCTAGGCCAGGCAGGCTGAAAAGATCCACAGTCCAGATTGAGGCACCGGCGCATCGGTATGGCGCGCCGTCTTTATTGCAAGACATTAGTTACAGAGGCATATTAACGCTCATGCCTTCTTTTCAGGAAAAAGAGCACTCGCCGGACTATGCCCGGAGAGGCTACAAATCGCGCCTCCACAAGCCAGGCTCCAAGGCCGGACTTAGAGGTGGGAACGAGTACAAGGCGTGCGCCGGGTGCTCCTCCGACAGAGGATATGGATATACTGTCTGCCACCCATTCCGAGGTGGAAAGGGCCATGAACCATAGGCATCGCCGGACTGTTCTTCGTGACGCTTGTTTCTCCCAAGAGGCATTGGATGCCTTCAACTCGGGAGACGCGCACCTCCGTGCCGCTCAAAATGGTCTAGCCAGAGCCACGGAGCAGTATGTAAAAGACATACGGGTGAGAAAATTTGATGATTATATATATCAGTAGCCCCTGAGACTTGAAACAGTTAGGATAACTGATTTAAGGATCATTTGTTATGTAGGTTCTTACAGAAAAGAATACTCAACTATCCCAAGAGCTGGAAGAGTGCAAAGCCCAACTCCAGGCCGCAATGGCCGCAGCAGGGGAGCCCAAAGAGACCCCCTCTGGTATCATATCCATCAAATGATAAGTATCATATTAGAGTGCGGCTTTATATGCAGATCTGACGGTAAAATTGCAGATGATGATGGAGTGAATCCGGATAAGCAACAGCTCATACGCCAGCTGAAGGCCGGTGAGAGCGTGCTTACAAGGGTGAGGCAGGAGAAGAATGATCTCCAAGATGCCAACACCAAGCTGGGCGTGGAACTAAAAGATGTTCGTGCCCAACTGTCGGACTCTGTTAAGGAGAATCGGCGACTTTGACGCGGCATATTTAGTAAGTGCTTGAACAAACTTTGAAAAAGAGTTCGGCGAGGAAGCTGGCTGACAGAGTTATGTCTGTAGGTATGCTAACAGGTCGTCCTGCCGAGGAGATGCCTAGTTCAACGGGTGATCTTCTTCCCGAGCTCGCACAGTTGCACGAATGAGTTCGACAGGTGATGCAAGGCGTTGCCCAGGCCTTGTGGCCGTCCGTCTCCATACCCGAAGGCCTTGGAGAGCTTGCAGAAAAGCTGAAGGGAGCACGACGGCGTTTCTGATGATGGAAGATATCGGCCTGCCGTCAGGGCACGAGGGAAGCTTTGGCAATGGTGAAGAAACGGTACACGAAGGCTGACCCGAACCACATGGCCGAAGTTGGACATGTGGGGCCTGATGGCAAGGAGATCCCTGTGAATTTAGTATACGGCCAAGTAGAATTGGCCGCAAAGTATTCCCAACAGGACTGTAGACTAGACAGCCTATTGGAGGGCATTGAAGAGGAATTCAACCAGTCAAATTGACTATGTAATTTTAAAGTGACATATATGATGTCTTCTAGCCGGATTGTAGATCATTTGTCGTGGCGGACCTTTTCGCTTCAACCTCGGGACCCGACAGTCCGGAGTGTATCCGAATACCCTCTCGGTTATATAAGAACCGGGGCATGCATGGAGACCAGGCGTAGGGGTCATTAGTGCTTTATCAGACAAGTGCCCTACTAGTTATGTTATATTACATGGGTAGTAAGAAACATCTTCCAGAGAGAATAGTTCCGTTAAGGGTTCCTTTCCCTGGGTAGGCATGCCCTAAAGTGCATGTCCGGACTATGACAAGAAGCGCAGTGAAAACATCTGGGGGCAGATATGGATAATAAATAAAAGTCATCTTTTGTTCATCGACCGTATATTCTCTTAAGAACGCTAGCTTTCGTCTTCACCCAGTCTGAGGTACACGTCCGGCTGACCGGCGGTAACAATCGTAGAGGTGCTCCCCTTATGCCCTAGCCGAAATAACGGGAACATAGGGCATAAATACAAGAGCCAGGCAACCGAGCTTGGCCAAAACTTAAGTCATATCGATGCATATAATGGTGAAAAAAGGTACATGCGGAAGTATAACACATGTGTTGGGCGTTGGGTCCAGGTAAATAATTTAAGCTTCTGTGAGAGAAGCCCCCAGGTATGAAGAGTGCGGCTAGCGCATCAATGATGTATGGGTGAGGCACAAAGTGATCCTTGAAGGCCTAGGGAAATAAAAAGAAAGAAAGGGAAACAAGACAGATGATGCATATGTAGAAAATAGACGAAGGGAGGGGACTAACGTAAAGTCCGGAGCTAGGCGTAGAATCTTCGGAGCCTGGCTGCATTCCACGGGTTCGGCTCGAGTCGACTGGTCGATGCATCCCGCAGTTGGTACGCTCCACCAGTCAGAACTTGGTCGATAATGAAGGGACCTTCCCATTTGGGCTCGAGCTTGTTCTTTTTCTTGTCCGGCAGCCGTAGAACTAGTTCGCCAACGTTATAAGTTTTGGCCCGTACTTCTCTACTTTGGTATCTGCGAGCCTGCTGCTGGTAAAATGCGGAACGGGCTTTGGCTACGTTGCGCTCTTCCTCCAATGTGTCCAGACCGTCGCGCCGATCGAGCTCGGCTTCTCTTTCTTCGTACATGCGCACCTGAGGTGAGTCATGAATTATGTCACAGGGCAGGACTGCCTCTGCGCTGTACACCATAAAAAATGGTGTATATCCGGTACTACGATTCGGCGTGGTCCACAGTCCCCAGAGTACGGAGTTGATCTCCTCTACCCAGTGCGTAACGGACTCCGTTAGGGAGCGCACTAATCGGGGTTTAATGCCGCTCATTATAAGACCATTTGCTCGTTCGACTTGACCGTTGGTTTGTGGGTGATAGACTGAAGCGTAATCGAGCTTGATGCCCATTTTGCTGCACAAGAGTTTTACCTCGTCGGCCGTGAAGTTCGTGCCATTATCAGTGATGATGCTATGGGGGACGCCGTAACGGTGTACAACCCCGTATATGAAATCTATCACCGGTCCGGATTCGGCTGTTTTAATGGTTTAGCCTCTATCCATTTGGTGAATTTATCCACCATGACCAATAAGTATTTTTTCTTGTGGGTTCCCCCTTTAAGGGGTCCGACCATGTCAAGCCCCCAGACCACGAAGGGCCATGTAATGGGGATCGTTTGGAGGGCGGTGGGTGGCATGTGGCTTTGATTTGCAAAGAGCTGGCAACCGGTGCAGCGTTGGACCAAGTCCTGTGCATCTGCCCGGGCCGTTGGCCAATAAAATCCTGTGCGGAAGGCCTTGCTTACAAGAGCCCAGGCTGCGGCGTGATGGCCGCCGAGTCCGGTGTGAATTTCTGCCAAAAGATTCCGCCCTTCCTCTTCGGAGATGCACCTTTGAAGAACTCCGGTAGCACTTTTTTTATATAATTCTCCCTCGTGGACCCTGTAGGCTTTGGATCGCCGCACTATGCAGCTTGCCTCATTGTGGTCCTCCGGAAGTTCCTGTCTAATTAGGTAGGCCAGGAATGGTTCTGTCCACGGGGCAAGAATGGCCATTATTTCGTGGGTTGATTGTGTTATTTTGGTGGCGGAGCCTCCGATTGTGTCATAGAGTTCGGTATCGGGTATTTTGGCCAGGTTCGGACTGTTGTTACTGGTGTCCCCTTCCCATGCTACGGATGGCTTGAAAAGCCTTTCCAGAAAAACGTTGGGAGGGACCGTGTCGCGTTTTGCGCCAATGCGGGCGAGGATATCCGTCGCCTGATTGTTTTCCCGAGCCACATGGTGAAATTCGAGCCCCTCGAACCGAGCTGACATTTTTAGGACTGCATTGCGATAAGCGGCCATTTTTGGATCCTTGGCATCAAAGTCTCCATTTATTTGGGATATCACGAGGTTTGAATCCCCGCACACCTCTAGGCATTGAATGCCCATGGATACTGCCATCCGGAGACCTTGTAGAAGGGCCTCATATTCGGCTGCGTAGTTGGAGTCTGTATACATTATCTGTAGTACATATTGAATGGTGTCTCCTGTTGGGGATGTCAAAACGACGCCAGCCCCCAGACCAGCCAACATTTTGGAGCCGTCGAAGTGCATGATCCAGTTTGCATATGTGCCGTACTCTTTAGGGAGATCGGCTTCCGTCCATTCAGCGACGAAGTCAGCCAAAACTTGTGATTTAATAGCTCACCGTGGCCTGTAAGTTATGTCGAATGGGAGGAGCTCAATGGCCCATTTGGCAACCTGGCCCGTCGCGGTTGTTTATAATATCGTTAAGTGGTACTTCCAAGGCTACCGTTATCGAACACTCTTGAAAGTAGTGTCGCAGCTTCCGAGATGCCATGCATACCGCGTACGCTATCTTTTGATAATGCGGGTACCGTGATTTGCATGGATTAAGGACAGTGGAGATGTAGTAAACCGGCTTTTGAAGGGGAAATTTGTGTCCGTCCACTTCTCGCTCGACGACAAGCACTGTGCTTACTACTTGATGAGTTGCCGCAATGTATAATAGCATTGGTTCACCAATGTTTGGCGCGGCCAGGACTGGGTTTGTTGCCAATATGGCCTTTATTTCGTTGAGTCCGGCCGTAGCGGCGTCCGTCCACTCAAAGTGTTCGGTGCGCTGGAGGAGGCGATAAAGGGGTAATGCCTTTTCTCCCAAGCGGGAGATAAAGCGGCTTAGAGCCGCCACACATCTAGTTAATTTTTGTATTTGTTTGAGGTCTGTTGGGGTAGCCAATTGTGACAATGCTTGAATTTTGGCCGGATTAGCTTCAATACCTCTACTGGAGACAATGAATCCCAGGAGCTTTCTTGCTGGTACGCCGAAAACACATTTTCCGGATTGAGCTTGATGTCATATGTTCGGAGGTTGTCGAATGTGAGCCTCAAGTCGTCTACTAGAGTTTCGACATGCTCTAGTAGACGACTTGAGGCTCACATTCGACAACCTCCGAACATATGACATCAAGCTCAATCCGGAAAAATGCGTTTTCGGCGTACCAGCAGGAAAGCTCCTGGGATTCATTGTCTCTAGTAGAGGTATTGAAGCTAATCCGGCCAAAATTCGAGCGTTGTCACAATTGGCTACCCCAACAGACCTCAAACAAATACAAAAATTAACTGGATGCGTGGCGGCTCTAAGCCGCTTTATCTCCTGCTTGGGAGAAAATGCATTACCCCTATATCGCCTCCTCCGGTGCACCGAACACTTCGAGTGGACGGACGCCAGCACGGCCGGACTCAACAAAATAAAGGCCATATTGGCAACAAACCCAGTCCTGGCCGCGCCAAACATTGGCGAACCAATGCTATTATACATTGCGGCAACTCATCAAGTAGTAAGCGCAGTGCTTGTCGTCGAGCGAGAAGTGGACGGACACAAATTTCCCCTTCAAAGTCGGTTTACTACGTGTCCACTGTCCTTACTCAATGCAAATCACGGTACCCGCATTATCAAAAGATAGCATATGCGGTATTCATGGCATCCCGGAAGCTGCGACACTACTTTCAAGAGTGTTCGATAACGGTAGCCTCGGAAGTACCACTTAACGATTTTATAAACAACCGCAACGCGACGGGCCGGATTGCCAAATGGGTCATTGAGCTCCTCCCGTTCGACATAACTTACAGGCCACAGTGAGCTATTAAATCGCAAGTTTTGGCTGACTTCGTTGCTGAATGGACGGAAGCCGAACTCCCTAAAGAGTACGACACATATTCAAACTGGATCATGCACTTCGACGGCTCCAAAATGTTGGCTGTTCTGGGGGCTGGTGTCGTTTTGACATCCCCAACAGGAGACACCGTTCAATACGTACTACATATAATGTATACGGACTCCAACAACGCAGCCGAATATGAGGCCCTTCTACATGGTCTCCGGATGGCAGTATCCATGGGCATTCAACGCCTATAGGTGCGCGGGGATTCAAACCTCGCGATATCCCAAATAAATGGAGACTTTGATGCCAAGGATCAAAAAATGGCCGCTTATCGCAATGCAGTCCTAAAAATGTCAGCTCAGTTCGAGGGGCTCGAATTTCACCATGTGGCTTGGGAAAACAATCAGGCGGCGGATATCCTCGCCCACATTGGCGCAAAACGCGGCGTGGTCCCTCCCAACGTTTTTCTGGAAAGGCTTTTCAAGCCATCCGTAGCATGGGAAGGGGACACCGGTAACAACAGTCTGGACCCGGCCAAAATACCCGATACCGAACTCTATGACACAATCGGAGGCTCCGCCACCGAAATAACACAATCATCCCACGAAATAATGGCCATTATTGCCCCGTTGATGGAACCATTCCTGGCCTACCTAATTAGACAGGAAGTTCCAGAGGACCACAATGAGGCACGCTGCATAGTGCGGCGATCCAAAGCCTACAGGGTCCACGAGGGAGAATTGTATAAAAAAGCGCTACCGGAGTCCTTCAAAGGTGCATCTCCAAAGAGGAAGGGCGGAATCTTTTGGCAGAAATTCACGCCGGACTCGACGGCCATCACGCCGCAGCCCGGGCTCTTGTAAGCAAGGCCTTCCGCACATGATTTTATTGGCCAACGGCCCGGGCAGATGCATAGGACTTGGTCCAATACTGCACCGGTTGCCAGCTCTTTGCAAATCAAAGCCACATGCCACCCACCGCCCTCCAAACGATCCCCATTACATGGCCCTTTGCGGTCTGGGGGCTTGACATGGTCGGACCCCTTAAAGGGGGAACCCACAAGAAAAAATACTTATTGGTCATGGTGGATAAATTCACCAAATGTATAGAGGCTAAACCGGTAAAAACAGCCGAATCCGGACCGGTGATAGATTTCATATCCGGGGTTGTACACCGTTACGGTGCCCCCACAGCATCATCACTGATAACGGCACGAACTTCACGGCCGACGAGGTAAAACTCTGGTGCAGCAAAATGGACATCAAGCTCGATTACGCTTCAGTCTATCACCCACAAACCAACGATCAAGTCGAACGAGCATATGGTCTTATAATGAGCGGCATTAAACTCCGATTAGTGTGCTCCCTAATGGAGTCCGTTATGCACTGGGTAGAGGAGCTCGACTCCGTACTCTGGGGACTGCGGACCACGCCGAATCGTAGTACCGAATATACACCATTTTTTATGGTGTACGGCGCAGAGGCAGTCCTGCCCTGTGACATAATTCATGACTCACCTCAGGTGCGCATGTACGAAGAAAGAGAAGCCAAGCTCGATCGGCGTGACGGTCTGGACACATTGGAGGAAGAGCGCAACGTAGCCAAAGCCCGTTCCGCATTTTACCAGCAGCAGACTCGCAGATACCAAAGTAGAGAAGTACGGGCCAAAACTTATAACGTTGGCGAACTAGTTCTACGGCTGCCGGACAAGAAAAAGAACAAGCTCGAGCCCAAATGGGAAGGTCCCTTCATTATCGACCAAGTTCTGACCGGTGGAGCGTACCGACTGCGGGATGCATAGACCAGTCGACTCGAGCTGAACCCATGGAATGCAGCCAGGCTCCGAAGATTCTACGCCTAGCTCCGGACTTTACGTTAGTCCCCTCCCTTTGTCTATTTTCTGCATATGCATCATCTGTCTTGTTTCCCTTTCTTTCTTTTTATTTTCCTAGGCCTTCAAGGATCACCTTGTGCCTCACCCATACATCATAGATGCACTAGCCGCACTCTTCATACCTGGGGTCTTCTCTCACAGAAGCTTAAATTATTTACATGGGCCCAACGCCCAACACATGTGTTATACTTCCGCATGTACCTTTTTTCACCATTATATGCATCGATATGACTTATGTTTTGGCCAAGCTGGGTTGCCTGGCTCTTGTATTTATGCCCTACGTTCCCGTTAATTCGGCTAGGGCATAGGGGGAGCACCTCTGCGATTGTTACCGCCGGGTCAGCCGGACGTGTACCTCAGACTGGGTGAAGCCGAAAGCTAGCGTTCTTAAGAGAATATTCGGTCGGTGAACAAAAGATGACTTTTATTTATTATCCATATCTGCCCCCAGACGTTTTCACTGCACTTCTTGTCGCAGTCCGGACATGCACTTTAGGGCATGCCTACCCAGGGAAAGGAACCCTTAACGGAACTATTCTCTCTGGAAGATGTTTCTTACTACCCATGTAATATAACATAACTAGTTGGGCACTTGTCTGATAAAGCTAATGACCCCTACGCCTGGTCTCCACGCATGCCCCGGTTCTTATATAACCGAGAGGGTATTCGGATACACTCCGGACTATCGGGTCCCGAGGTTGAAGCGAAAAGGTCCGCCACGACAAACGATCTACAATCCGGCTAGAAGACATCATATATGTCACTTTAAAATTACATAGTCAATTTGACTGGTTGAATTCCTCTTCAATGCCCTCCAATAGGCTGTCTAGTCTACAGTCCTGTTGGGAATACTTTGCGGCCAATTCTACCTGGCCGTATACTAAATTCACAGGGATCACCTTGCCATCAGGCCCCACAGGTCCAACTTCGGCCATGTGGTTCGGGTCAGCCTTCGTGTACCGTGTCTTCACCATTGCCCAAGCTTCCCTGGTGCCCAGAAGGCAGGCCGATATCTTTCATAATCGGAAACGCCGCCGTGCTCCCTTCATCTTTTCTGCAAGCTCTCCAAGGCCTTCGGGTATGGAGACAGACGACCACAAGGCCTGGGCAATGCCTTGCAACACCTGCCGAACTCGTTCGTGCAACTGTGCGAGCTCGGGAAGAAGATCACCCATTGAACTAGGCATCTCCTCGGCAGGACGACCTGTTAGCATACCTACAGACATAACTTTGTCAGCCAGCTTCATCGCCGAACTCTTTTTCAAAGTTTATTCAAGCACATACTAAATATGCCGCGTCGAAGCCGCCGATTCTCCTTAACAGAGTCCGACAGTTGGGCACGAACATCTTTTAGTTCCACGCCCAACTTGGTGTTGGCATCTTGGAGATCACTCTTCTCTTGCCTCACCCTTTTAAGCACGCTCTCACCGGCCTTCAGCTGGCATATGAGTTGTTGCTTATCCAGATTCACTCCAGCGTCATCTGCAATTTTACCATCAGATCTGCATATAAGGCAGCACTCTAATATGATACTTATCATTTGATGGATATGATACCAGAGGGGGTCTCTTTGGGCTCCCCTGCTGCGGCCATTGCGGCCTGGAGTTGGGCTTTGCACTCTTCTAGCTCCTGGGACAGTTGAGTATTCTTTTCTGTAAGAACCTACATAACAAATGATCCTTAAATCAGTTATCCTAACTGTTTCAAGTCTCAGGGGCTACTGATATATATAATCATCAAATTTTCTCACCCGTATGTCTTTTACATACTGCTCCGTGGCTCTGGCTAGACCATTTTGAGCGGCACGGAGGTGCGCGTCTCCCGAGTTGAAGGCATCCAATGCCTGTTGGGAGAAACAAGCGTCACAAAGAACAGTCCGACGACGCCTGTGGTTCATGGCACTTTCCACCTCGGAATGGGTGGCGGACAGTCTATCCGTATCCTCTGTCGGAGGAGCACCCGGCGCATGCCTTGTACTCGTTCCCACCTCTGAGTCCGGCCTTGGAGCCTGGCTTGTGCAGGCGCGATTGGTAGCCTCTCCGGGCATAGTCCGGCGAGCACCCTTTTTCCTGAAAAGAAGGCATGGGTGTTAATATGCCTCTGTAACTAATGTCTTGCAATAAAGACGGCTCGCCATACTGCTACGTCTCGAGCTAGCATTGGTTTTCCCCGAAGAGGAGGGGGTGATGCAGCACAGTAGCGTAAGTATTTCCCTTAGTTTTTGAGAACCAAGGTATCAATCCAGTAGGAGGTCACGCGCAAGTCCCTCGTACCTGCACAAAACGGTAGCAACTCGCAACCAACGCTTAGGGGTTGTCAATCCCTTCACGATCACTTACGAGAGTGAGATCTGATAGAGATAATATTTTTGGTATTTTTGGTATAAAGATGCAAAGTGAAAACTAAAAGCAAAACAAGTAAAATAAAGTAATGGAGATTGATATGATGAGAATAGACCCGGGGGCCATAGGTTTCACTAGTGGCTTCTCTCAAGAGCATAGATATTCTACGGTGGGTGAACAAATTACTGTTGAGCAATTGATAGAATTTAGCATAGTTATGAGGTTATCTAGGTATGATCATGTATATAGGCATCACGTCTGTGACAAGTAGAACGACTCCTGCCTGCATCTACTACTATTACACCACTCATCGACCGCTATCCAGCATGCATCTTGAGTATTAAGTTAAAAACAAAGTAACGCCTTAAGCAAGATGACATGATGTAGAGGAATAAATTCATGTAATATGATAAATACCCCATCTTGTTATCCTCGATGGCAACAATACAATACGTGCCTTGCAACTCTTTCTGTCACTGAGTAAGGACACCGCAAGATTGAACCCAAAGCTAAGCACTTCTCCCATTACAAGAACTACCAATCTAGTTGGCCAAACCAAACGGATAATTCGAAGAGACTTGCAAAGATAACTCAATCATACATAAAAGAATTCAGAGAAGATTCAAATATTATTCATAGATAAGTTGGATCATAAACCCACAATTCATCGGTCTCAACAAACACACCGCAAAAAGAAGATTATATTGAATAGATCTCCACGAGAGAGGGGGAGAACATTGTATTGAGATCCAAAAAGAGAGAAGAAGCCATCTAGCTACTAGCTATGGACCCGAAGGTCTGAAGTAAACTACTCACACTTCATCGGAAGGGCTATGGTGTTGATGTAGAAGCCCTCCGTGATGGATGCCCTCTCCGGCGGAGCTTCGGAACAGGCCCCAAGATGGGATCTCGTGGATACAGGAAGTTGCGGCGGTGGAATTAGGTTTTTGGCTCCGTCTTTGGTCTATTGGGGGTACGTAGGTATATATAGGAGGGAGGAGCATGTCGGTGGAGCTCCGAGGGGCCCACGAGGCAGGGGGGCACGCCCAGGGTGGGGGGGTGCGCCCTCCACCCTCGTGACCTCCCCGGAAACTTCTTGGAGTAGGGTCCAAGTCTCCTGGATCACGTTCGGTGAGAAGATCATGTTCCCGAAGGTTTCATTCCGTTTGGACTCCGTTTGATATTCTGTTTCCTCGAAATACTGAAATAGGCAAAAAAACAGCAATTCTAGGCTGGGCCTTCGGTTAATAGGTTAGTCCCAAAAATAATATAAAAGTGGAAAATAAAGCCCAATATAGTCCAAAACAGTAGATAAAGTAGCATGGAGCAATCAAAAATTATAGATACGTTGGAGACGTATCAGGCATCCCCAAGCTTAATTCCTGCTCGTCCTTGAGTAGGTAAATGATAAAAAGAGAATTTTTGATGCGGAGTGATACTTTGGCATAATTTCAATGTAAATCTTCTTAATCATGGTATGGATATCCAGATCCGAAAGGTTCAAGACAAAAGTTCATATTGACATAAAAATGATAATACTTCAAGCATACTAATCAAACAATTATGTCATCTCAAAATAACATGGCCAAAGGAAGTTCATCCCTACAAAATCCTATAGTTAGGCTATGCTTCATTTTCGTCACACAAAGATGTTCCCAACTTCTATACCCCCAATGACAAGCCAAGCAATTGTTTCATACTCAAATAATCTCAAACTTTTTCAACCTTCACGCAATACATGAGCGCAAGCCATGGACATAGCACTATGGGTGGTATAGAATATGATGATGGGGATTGTGTGGAGAAGACAAAAAAGGAGAAAGTCTCACATCTACGAGGCTAATCAATGAGCTATGGAGATGCCCGTCAATTGATGTTAATGCAAGGAGTAGGGATTGCCATGCAACGGATGCACTAGAGCTAAGAATGCTCAACAAAAGAAAACTAGTGGGTGTGCATCCAACTTGTTTGCTCATGAAGACCTAGGGCATTTTGAGGAAGCCCATCGTTGGAATATACAAGCCAAGTTCTATAATGAAAAATTCCCACTAGTATGAACAAGACAACTTATGAGACTCACTATATGAAATCATGGTGCTACTTTGAAGCACAATATATGAGACTCACTACATGAAGAACAAGGTGCTACTTTGAAGCACAAGTGTGGAAAAAGAGATAGTAGCATTGCCCTTTTTATTTTCTCTTTTTTTGGGCCTTTCTTTTTTTCTTTTTGGCCTTTCTCTTTTTTTGGGCAATGCTCTAATAATTATGATCATCACACTTCTATTGATTACAACATAATGATTACAACTCGATACTAGAACAAGATATGACTCTATATGAATGCCTCCGGTGGTGTACCGGGATGGTGCAATGAATCAAGAGTGACATGTATGAAAAATAATGCATGGTGGCTTTGCCACAAATACGATGTCAACTACAAGATCATGCAATGGCAATATGACAAAAGTAAAGCATGTCATGATGATGATGATGATGATGGTGGAAGTTGCATGGCAATATATCTCGGAATGGCTATGGAAATGCCATGATAGGTAGGTATGGTGGCTGTTTTGAGGAAGATATAGGGAGGTTTATGTGTGAAAGAGCGTATCATATCACGGGGTTTGGATGCACCAGCGAAGTTTGCACCAACTCTCAATGTGAGAAAGGGCAATGCACGGTACTGAAGAGGCTAGCAAATGGCGGAAAGGTAAAAGTGCGTATAATCCATGGACTCAACATTAGTCAAAAGAACTCATATACTTATTGCAAAAATTTAGAAGTCATCAAAAATCAAGTACTACGCGCATGCTCCTAGGGGGATAGATTGGTAGGAAAAGACCATCGCTCGTCCCTGACCGCTACTCATAAGGATGCACAAGCCAGGTACACTTCATGCTTCAAATTTGTTACACAACTTTAACCATACGTGCATGCTATAGGATTTGCTAACTTCAACACAAGTATTTCTCAATTCACAACTACTCAACTAGCACGACTATGATATTATCACCTCCATATCTCAAAACAATTATCAAGCATCAAACTTATCTTAGTATTCAACCCACTAAAAAGAAAGTTTCACATATCTTGAATACCAAGTATATTAACATTAAGCAAATTACCATGCTATTAACGACTCTCAAAATAATCTAAGTGAAGCATGAGAGATCAAGTTTCTTTAAAACAAACCACCACCGTGCTCTAAAAGATCTAAGTGAAGCACTAGAGCAAAAATTATCACGCTAAAAAAGATATAAGTGAAGCACATAGAGTAAACTATCAAGCTCAAAATATATAAGTGAAGCACATAGAGTATTCTAAAAAATTTCAATTCATACATGGCTCTCTCAAAAGGTGTGTACAGCAAGGATGATTGTGGTAGACTAACAAGCAAAGACACAAATAATACAAGACGCTCCAAGCAAAACACATATCATGTGGTGAATAAAAATATAGCTCCAAGTAAATTACCTATGGAAGTGGACGAAAGAGGGGATGCCTTCCGGGGCATCCCCAAGATTTGACTTTTTGGTGTCCTTGGATTATCTTGGGGGTTCCATGGGCATCCCCAAGCTTAGGCTCTTGCCACTCCTTGTTCCATAATCCATCAAAAGAATTCACCCAAAACTTGAAAACTTCACAACACAAAACTCAATAGAAATATCGTGAGCTCCGTTAGAGAAAGAAAACAAAAGACTACTTTAAGGTACTGTAGTGAACTTGTTCTTTATTTGTATTGGTGTTAAACCTACTGTATTCCAACTTCTCTATAGGTTTATAAACTATTTTACTAGCCATAGATTCATCAAAATAAGCAAACAACACACGCAAAACAGAATCTGTCAAAAACAGAACAGTCTGTAGTAATCTGTTACTAACGCAAACTTCTGGAACCCAAAAAATTCTACCAAAATTAGAGGACCTGGGAAATTTGTTTATTGATCAGGAGCAATTGGAATCACTATTTTATAACGTTCTGGTGATTTTTTACAATTCAGGCACTGAGCGCAAAGATTCTGGAAATTACAGCAAGATCAAATAACTATCTTCCAAGAAGATCTAATAGGTTTAACTTGGCACAAACACTAATTAAAAGATAAAACCACATCTAAACAGAATCTAGATGGATTATTTATTCCTAAACAGAACCAAAAACAAAAAACACAAAATAAAATTGGGTTGCCTCCCAACAAGCGCTATCGTTTAACGCCCCTAGCTAGGCATAAAAGCAAGGATAGATCTAGGTATTGCCATCTTTAATTTTCAACTTTTTAGAGGAGTCATGCTCGAATCCGGGGGGTTCTTCCCGCTTCCCTTCATATTCGGAAATTTTTAGATCTAAAGAATCCAACCGTTTATTGCAAAGAGTAATCAACATATTCATACGGTTAAGATTTCCGTTAATATTTTTAAGAGGCTCAAGAGACTTTTGTAAAATCTTTGTTACTTCGCAAATCTTCTCAAACACTTGGGTTTCTTCCTGGGTAGGATGAGATCCTCCCTTTTGGGGTGGTGTTCCCACTATTCCCTCTATAATCTCATGCACAATACCGGGATAAATATTAATGAAATTTCCCTTGGCCATGCAATCCAAGAGTTGTCTATGCGTCATGTTTAACCCAACATGAAAATTGTGAAGAAGAATTCTAAAGTTCACCTCTAGGGTGCACTTACGATAAGATTCCATCATCCTATACCAAGCATCTTTTAAGTTTTCTCCTTGCCGTTGCTTGAAGTGAAGAACTTCAAACTCGGGAGACATAGGAGCGGATAAGGAATTCGACATAGCGATAGGTAAGAAAACTAACACACGAGCAAACAAAAGGCAAAGGGAAAGAGAGGGTGAAGAAAACGGCAAGGGTGAAGTGGGGGAGAGGAAAACGAGATGCAAATGGCAAATAATGTAATGCGAGAGATAGAGATTGTGATGGGTACTTGGTATGTTGACTTTTGCGTAGCCTTCCCCGGCAACGGCGCCAGAAATGGCTCGTTGACGGGATAGTAAATCTTGACTTGACTTGGCGTAGGCCTCCCCGGCAACGGCGCCAGAAATGGCTCGTTGACGGGAGAGTAAATCTTGACTTGACTTGGCGTAGGCCTCCCCAGCAACGGCGCCAGAAATCCTTCTTGCTACGTCTCGAGCTAGCGTTGGTTTTCCCCGAAGAGGAGGGGGTGATGCAGCACAGTAGCGTAAGTATTTCCCTCAGTTTTTGAGAACCAAGGTATCAATCCAGTAGGAGGTCACACGCAAGTCCCTCGTACCTGCACAAAACGGTAGCAACTCGCAACCAACGCTTAGGGGTTGTCAATCCCTTCACGGTCACTTACGAGAGTGAGATCTGATAGAGATAATATTTTTGGTATTTTTGGTATAAAGATGCAAAGTGAAAAGTAAAAGCAAAACAAGTAAAATAAAGTAATGGAGATTGATATGATGAGAATAGACCCGGGGGCCATAGGTTTCACTAGTGGCTTCTCTCAAGAGCATAGATATTCTAGGGTGGGTGAACAAATTACTGTTGAGCAATTGATAGAATTTAGCATAGTTATGAGGTTATCTAGGTATGATCATGTATATAGGCATCACGTTCGTGACAAGTAGACCGACTCCTGCCTGCATCTACTACTATTACACCACTCATCGATCGCTATCCAGCATGCATCTAGAGTATTAAGTTAAAACAGAGTAACGCCTTAAGCAAGATGACATGATGTAGAGGAATAAATTCATGCAATATGATAAATACCCCATCTTGTTATCCTCGATGGCAACAATACAATACATGCCTTGCAACTCTTTCTGTCACTGAGTAAGGACACCGCAAGATTGAACCCAAAGCTAAGCACTTCTCCCATTGCAAGAACTACAAATCTAGTTGGCCAAACCAAACGGATAATTCAAAGAGACTTGCAAAGATAACTCAATCATACATAAAAGAATTCAGAGAAGATTCAAATATTATTCATAGATAAGTTGGATCATAAACCCACAATTCATCGGTCTCAACAAACACACCGCAAAAAGAAGATTACATCGAATAGATCTCCACGAGAGAGGGGGAGAACATTGTATTGAGATCCAAAAAGAGATAAGAAGCCATCTACCTACTAGCTATGGACCCGAAGGTCTGAAGTAAACTACTCACACTTCATCGGAAGGGCTATGGTGTTGATGTAGAAGCCCTCCGTGATGGATGCCCTCTCCGGCGGAGCTCCGGAACAGGCCCCAAGATGGGATCTCATGGATACAGGAAGTTGCGGCGGTGGCATTAGGTTTTTGGCTCCGTCTTTGGTCTATTGGTGGTACGTAGGTATATATAGGAGGAAGGAGCACGTCGGTGGAGCTCCATGGGGCCCACGAGGCAGGGGGGCGCGCCCTCCACCCTCGTGACCTCCCCGGAAACTTCTTGGAGTAGGGTCCAAGTCTCCTGGATCACGTTCGATGAGAAGATCACGCTCCCGAAGGTTTAATTTCATTTGGACTCCATTTGATATTCTGTTTCCTCGAAATACTGAAATAGGCAAAAAACAGCAATTCTGGGCTGGGCCTCCGGTTAATAGGTTAGTCCCAAAAATAATATAAAAGTGGAAAATAAAGCCCAATATAGTCCAAAACAATAGATAAAGTAGCATGGAGCAATCAAAAATTATAGATACGTTGGAGACGTATCACATACCGCTGCGCTGGTGCCTCAATCCGGACTGCGGATCTTTTCAGCCTGCCTGGCCTAGCGACCCCTTGTTGGCTAGTTGCCACAGGCTCGGCCTTCTGCCCCGAGGACCTCCCCTGCAAGACACGGCTGTTATACGGCAATAGAAAAAAAGAGAGCACAAGGACAGATCCCTTTTTAAGTGCTGGGATTTCGGTCTTAGTCACCTGTGAGGCTGGAACTAGCCTAGGGTAATCGGCCGTAATGGCCACGAAGGTATTGTCATTACTCCCTTGGTAAAAAAACCCGTCGATCAGCTCCACGGATATGTCCGGATCCTCCTGGGAGGCCGGGTCAAGGGACCGTCCAGGGTCCTCGGGCTGTGGAGGAGGGCTGCTTATCTTCTTTACGGCCTGGCGCAGCTCCTGCGATGAAATCGCCAGAATGAATACTTAAGCTACGGGAATACGAAACGGATGGGAGAGAAAAAGTCTCCGCTTACCCAGCTCGGAGGATTGTACATAGAGAATCCGCCCTGCGGGTTGACACGGAGGAATTCCTCCTCTTCTCCCTTGTACAAAGTGGACAAGATCTTTGTTAGGTCAGCAGCCGATCCCGGCCCTTTGTGACCATGGCGGGTGGCGTCGTCCTCCCTGTTGAAGTCCAACATGGGGTGGCCTCTATACTGGAGCGGCTGCACCCCCCTCATAATGCATATAGCCATGACCTTGATCATGGTCAATCCGGATCGAGCTAAAGAGCTTATCCGGCTCATCAGATAAAGAATGTCCCGGTCGTCTTCCTCCAGGGGGCTCCGTGGACACTAGCTCTGGCGCTTCTTCAAAGGGGCATTGTCAAACTCAGGAAGGCCGATCCGAATAGGGTCCGGAAGGGGGACATCTTCTATATAAAACTATTCTGAAGGCCAGTCTTCGGACGTCTTCTTCGGGGACACGAAAAGGTATCCGGTCCCAGCAATACTCCACACTTCGGCTCCGCCCACTTGGTATATTGATCCCTTCTTAGAACGGGGCACAAGGCAGAACAACTTCTTCCACAAAGCGAAATGAGCCTCACAGCCCAAAAATAACTCGCAAAGGGCTACGAATCTCGCGATATGTAGCAGGGAGGCATGCGTAAGGTTGTGCAGCTGGAGGCCATAGAACTCCAGAAGCCCCCAGAGAAACGGATGAATTGGGAATCCGAGCCCTCTTACCAGATAAGGGACAAGGCATACCCGCTCTCCCTTGGGGGGATTGGGACGGCTCTCCGCTTGCTCTCCGCCATTATAGGTGGCAAGCCCGGCTCGAACCGGGACCAGGTACGCTGGGGGAAGAAATCCCTTGGACTGAAGCATCACCAATTTGCTGTGCGGGATGGAACATCTCTCCCAATCTCCAGGCTTGGAACTAGGGGTGCGAGAGGAGGAGCTGCGTCGACTGGCCATGGTGGAATGGATCTCTGTCGGGCACGCTCTGATGAAGACTCGGCAAGGGAGGATGATGTGATTTGGATCTGAATCCTCGTCTTTTTAAATAGGCGGCTCATTTACATAGCTAGGGGGTAAATGTTAAAACACCCTGGCTCTTCACATTCGCTCGACACGTGGAAAGTGGCCATTATTGGGCGTAGAAGCCAAGGAGTACAAACGGTCACAAGGAACCGGAGATTATTTTGACACGTACATAGAATTTGGAGAAGGAACTCGCCTTGCAATGCCGAAGACAACTACGCGCCGGACTCATCGTCATTGAAGCCTAGTTCGGGGGCTACTGAGGGAGTCCTGGATTAGATGGTCTCCGGACAGCCGGACTATCTGCATTGGCCGGACTGATAGACTATGAAGATATAAGATTGAAGACTTCGTCTCTTGTCTGGATGGGACTCTACTTGGTGTGTAAGGCAAGCTAGGCAATACGTATATGGATATCTCCTCCTTTGTAACCGACCTTGTGTAACCCTAATACTACTAGGGAAAACCCTAGCAGTAGCGCTGGTTTTGTGCTCACTAGTAGCGCGGGTAGGCGCGCTACTAATAAGGCGCTACAGCTATTGCTTAGCAGTAACGCGTGCCACACGCGCTACTGCTAGGACAAATAGCTGCAGCGCTTGTTCACTCCCACGCTGCTGCTAATGTAACTACTGGCAGCGTGTTTTCTTTCCATCGCTACTAGTATTGTTTTTTTAATTTTTTAATTTTAGTGTATGTATGCGCCATCATACAAATATTGGTACAATACCAGTTATGAGGTTTACATCATTATGTCCATAATAGTGTGTCAAATGAAGGTGGATTAGGTTCAAGTGGAGGCAATATGTGGTGCATGTCAAAAGTATACTACTAATCCAAACTTGATCTAGTTTGGACTAGTAGTACTTTCGATGTGCACCACATGTTGCCTCCACTTGAATCTAATCCGCCAGCACAAGCTATTTAATCATCATCATAATCATTAGCACCAACAATATTTATTTGATCACCACTAACACTAGCTAATAATAATCATCAGTCATTACCACCAACACTAGCTATTTTATCATCATAGTAATAGTGTAGCACATCATCATCCTCAAACTCATTTCTAGCTAATCACTCCTACTGCTCTCTCTTAGGTAAAACAACATAAAACATGTGTAGCTCTCCTCCTTGATCAAGTAGGAGCATGCAGATGAACCTGTCTCCTAATTTTGGGTAGCACATCTGTTTGCTGCCCCCTAGTACTTGTTTGCGCTCCCCCATCACATATTTGGTCCAGTCTTGCACTATTAAGAATTCATCGCTGATCTTGAATGCACTAAAGTAACATGTAGGATATCTTGGCCGTAAGCTAATAATACTCATGGTACCTTTAGTCTCGATCCCACAAGGCACAACATTCATCGGGAGTCCCTGTTGAAGAACATCGTATGGTCACGTACTTAGCAATGAAGTTTAGCTTCACAAATAATGTATGGAGAAGATGCACTAAGCACAAATAGTAAAAATCTTACCATCCTTCCTAAATAGATGTGACCGTAGTTCATGACGAACAATATTGGTCGCACGTTTTCAGTACTAAGATTTCTAAGTCCAGGAAGAAAATTTGTCTTGACGGTATCAAGATCCTCAAGCCATGAAACATAATGACTTAGCTCCTCGCAGTTTAGTTCAGCCCCGGGACAGTAATAGGTCCTGTCTACCAAGCGCTGGACATGTTTGCTTGCACCAAAATAAGCTGACAATACAAATTAGTTGTCAACTATTTTTGAATAAACAATATGAAAGACATAAATATGGTTGAAAAACTTACATTTTGGTGTAACTGGAGGCGTCTGCACATCGACCCAGATGTCGGTATTACCTTCAATATCATCTTCCGGACGAATATCAAAGGTGATAACCATATCAGGCTGAAATGCATAAGTCTTGCATAGTGCTCGCCATGTTTTGCATCCAAAATAGGTGTAATCGTCTGAATTGTATAATTTTGCGTGGAAAATATAACCATGCTCGGTCTTCAAATAAACTTTCTTCACCTCCGTAGTATGACTGAAACCTATCTTATCCAATACAAAAACTCTTGCATGGTAGGGGATACGCTAGTATAATAGTAAAAAAATATAAGTTCAAGCAAATGAAGCAGATGTCATGCTTAATTATGAAAAAAGACTTGTCGTTGTGACTTACTGTATCCACTTCGAAGTTCTCGTCCAGCTTGATGCTGAAGCGCCTATCATCATCTAGGAAGATTCCGTCGCACAGGCCGCGCTCGTCTTCGCAGTATTTGCAAATACCGAAATCCTTTTTGTCATCAGACATTTCCTATGTTCATAGTTAAAACATTAATTGAAAATCGATAGAAGACAACTACCAGGATACTCAACACACAAATCCGGGGCACTCGATATTTCCTACATATTCTGGCAAAAGTCATGCCAAAATTCACGGAAAAATCCGGCATGACCTTTGCTAAAATAGGATATATCGAGCGCCTGAAATTTGCCGGAACGGAAATGAATCAACACTCCGGCAAAACATAGGCCACTCGGAGGTGTAACCTGCAAACATGACCGACCACTTGGATATTGAGCAACACAAGATATACATTTCAAAATATCTTATAAGACTGAAATTAGCATGCATTCAATAAGCAAAAGTAAATCATCTCATGCGTCTGTACATCATCAAATATTATCACTAATACATCCCGAATAGTGTCATACATATAACATCACTAGTACAACTAAAACCCTAGCACACGACGGGTATCAGCGCGGGCGGTGGACACCCACAGAGAAGGAACCATCACGGGATCATAGCTCCAGTGAGATCCCTGGAGAACCCGCCAGGTATTGGAGAACCTATGCTCCAACGCAAACAAGTAGCGACGGACGTGCGCGTCCTCCTCACTAACACGGTGACGCACCACCTCCGCGGAGTCCTCGAGCCTCTGGACCATCACTGGCCCACGCGACCGCCACCAAAGAAGGTTCGGGTCAATGACAGGCTGGCTCCTCACCAACCTGCGCCCCCCGGTAGGTAGCGCCTCCCAGTACCACCCCGGTGGAGCCCAGTCCCGGACATGGCCCATCTGGTCAAGTAGGTGTCGTCCTCCGCCGACTCGACGACGAGGATGCGGGATAGGCATCGTCCACGTTGATGCGGGAAAATTGCTTTAACTAAAAAATAGCAACAAGTTCTTACTAACTAGTTCTATTAATTCAACTAGTTCTTACTAAAAATAAACTTACTATAAATAAAAATATTCTAGTACCTAATTAGTACCTAGTTCTTACTAACTAGTTCCAACTATAAAGTGAAATAAGTGGTCAAATTTTACTCGTTTTATGATTCATCTTAGAAATTTGATTCGTTTCCACCCTTACATGAACCCTAACTCATTTGAGCCGCATCCGCATCCGATTCATTTCCACCCTAACTAATTTGATGGAGGTAGAAACCCTAGGCAGAGGTAGGGGAGAGGGAGGAGCAGGCGTGCTCACCTTGGGTGCCTGCGACGAGGGAGGGGCAGGCGGCGTCGAGGTCGTTGTCGGGGCTCCGGGGCGGCGTTGAGGTCGGGGGCGGGGGCG
>NC_041392.1:674860288-674886513 GCF_002162155.2 Triticum dicoccoides
TCTCGGGCGGTGTTGAGGTCGGGGGCGGGGCCGGCGTTGAATCTGGGGTTGGGGGCAGCGTGGGGAGAGTGCACGGCGGCCGAGGGGCGGCAGCGGCGGCGAGAGTGGAGTTGATTTGGGGGATGAAGTGGCCGTGGGGAAGGACGAACCGCGTGGTTAAGTCAGAAGTACCAGTAGCGCGTTCCAGAAAGGGCGCTGCTGCTACGTTAGCTACAGCGCGTTCTGGAATACACACTGCAGCTATAGCGATTAGCAGTAGCGCTGGGCCATTATACGCGCTATTGCTAGGTTGGGCTAGCCATGTGCGCCCAGTTCAAACGTTGCAGCAGCGCTTTTCGCTAGTACGCACTACTGCTAAAGTCATAGCAGTAGCGCGGTTTATTTACGCGCGCTGCTACTAAGTAGCAGCAGCGCTTGATTTTGTACAACGCTACTGGTAAAATTCTGTGTATAGGCTTTTCCCTAGTAGTGTAACCCTCTCCGGTGTCTATATAAACTGAAGGGTTTTAGTCCGTAGGACAACAATCACAACATACAATCATACCATAGGCTAGCTTCTAGGGTTTAGCCTCTCTGATCTCGTGGTAGATCTACTCTTGTAACACCCATATCATCAATATTAATCAAGCAGGACGTAGGGTTTTACCTCCATCAAGAGGGCCCGAACCTGGGTAAAACTTCGTGTCCCTTGCCTCCTGTTACCATCCGGCCTAGACGTACAGTTTGGGACCCCCTACCCGAGATCCGCCGGTTTTGAAACCGACAATGGTGCATAAAAGAAAAATGAAAATTAATTGCAAAATACGCTCCAAGATTGCACATATCGCATGAACGAACCGAATTCGAAAACATACCGATATTTGTTGAAGAAAGAGGGGATGCCTTCCGGGGCATCCCCAAGCTTAGACGTTTGAGTCTCCTTGAATATTTACTTGGGGTGCCTCGGGCATCCCCAAGCTTGAGCTCTTTCCTCTCTTCCTTCTTCTCACATCGAGACCTTCTCGATCATCGAACACTTCATCCGCACAAAACTTCAACAGAAAACTCGGTAAGATCCGTTAGTATAATAAAGCAAATCACTACTCTAAGTACTGTTGCAAACCAATTCATATTTTGTTTTTTCATTGTGTCTACTGTAATATAGCTTTTGCATGGCTTAATCCACTGATAGGAATTGATAGTTTCATCAAAACAAGCAAACTATGCATCAAAAACAGAATCTATCTAAAACAGAACAGTCTGTAATAATCAAAACATTAACAATACTTATGATACTTGAAAAATTGTGCAAAAATTAGACAAAATAAATTTTTTGCATATAAAGACAGTGCAAAAGGAATCAGCACCGTTTGACCTTCCAGTAAAAAAAAGTAAAATCATGCACTACAGGCAAAGTTTCTGTCCGGCACCGCACAAACCAACAAGCAAAGTAAACATCCTAAAGGCAAACCTTGGCACATTATTTTTATAATACAATGGAATTGTTTAGGGGGATAATTATTTTTATTGAAAAGTTTCTGTAATCAAGATTCACAAAGTTTCCGTGAGCATGAACAAAGTTCAAGGCTAGCTCCCACTTCAACAATGCTTGTCTCTCTCACTTTCACTTTCCTTTTTGAAAAAGTTTTGGGTTCTCCTCTTTATTTTTGTTATTTTTAAATTATATGAAAGCACTCAACATAAATAAATGACTCTATAAAACTTCCAGGTTGTCTCCCTGGCAGCGCTTTCTTTAAAGCCATTAAGCTAGGCATATAGTGCTCAAGTAGTGAATCCACCCGGATCCCAAGGTATATCAATGCCAATTTTAATTAACAATGATTTGTAATTTAGTACTGAGCACAAAGTAACATATACCATGCAACAACGAAGTCTAACTCTCTTCCTATGCATCAGCATGTCATAAAAGAACAATTCATGCACACAAAGTAAAGGCCAATGCATAGTATAAACACTTTCTTGCAATTTTATCGTATTGGAAACATAGAGAGGTGGAGATATAGTTCCTCTCTCATAATAATTGCAAGTAGGAGCAGCAAGCACATGCATATTATATTCATCAAAATCATCATGTGTAATAGTAAAACACAACCCATCAATATAATCCCTAATAAATGCAAACTTCTCCGATATAGTGTAGTCGGGAGAATTCAAAAAGATAATAGGACTATCATGCATGGGTGCAATAGCAATAATTTCATGTTTAACATAAGGAACTATAGCAAGTTCATCTCCATAAGCATAATTCATATTCGCATCTTGGCCACAAGCATAGCAAGCATCATCAAAAAGGGATATTTCAAAAGAATCAACGGGATCATAGCAATTATCATAGCATTCATCCTTCGGTAAGCATGAAGGGAAATTAAACAATGTATGAGTTGAAGAGTTACTCGCATTAGAAGGTGGGCATGGGTGATCAATCCGCTCTTCCTCCTTTTGTTCTTCGCTCTCCTCCTCATATTTTTCATCCAATGAGCTCACAGTTTCATCAATTTCTTCTTCCATAGATTCCTGCAAAATATTAGTCTCTTCTGGGACAGCGGAGACTTTCTCAATAAACGCATCAATATTGGAATTGTATTCATAATTCTCATAACAATATTTAAGGATAGCTAAATTTTCAGGTCTGTAAACATCATCATAAAGATTTTCATATTCTTTGAACATAGATTCAATTTCATAAGCACCCATAAAAGCAACAAATTCTTCTATTTGTTCCACATCATAATTGTCATATATACCTCTAGCATAATAAGCCAAAGTTTCATTATCATTAAATTTGCATAAAAAGGGAAGGTGTGGAGCCTTCATCCTAGAGCAACAAGTATAATCATATCTCAAACATAGTTGCCTAGCATACCATTTCAACATATAAATTTGATCCCATAATAGTTTCCCTTTTTGAGTCAAGCGACAATCCCTAAAGTATTCACGTTGATCCAATGTGCCTCCCATTACATAATTGAATGGGGTTTTCTCAGGATTATCGAAGTAGTACATAATATCTTTCACATAACGAGCATCGAGGGTTTTAGGAGGTTCCTCATCTCCATGAGCAGCAAGTACACCTAATTTTTTTGGTATTTCATGTTCCATATCCATAACTAAAGATAAAGAACAACTAAGAACAGCAAATAAAAATAACTTAGTGATAAAGAAAACAAGCACACACGAGAATATTCACCCCACGCTATTGCTCCCTGGCAACGGTGCCAGAAAAAGGTCTTGATAACCCACAAGTATAGGGAATCAATTGTAGCCTCTTTCGATAAGTAAGAGTGTCGAACCCAACGAGGAGCTAAAGGTAGAACAAATATTCCCTCAAGTTCTATCGACCACCGATACAACTCTACACACGCTTGACGTTCGCTTTACCTAGAACAAGTATGAAACTAGAAGTATTTTGTAGGTGTTTTTGCATAGGTTTGCAAGATAATAAAGAGCGAGTAAATAAAAAGTAGGGGCTGTTTAGATAAATACACAACTAAGTTAGTTTTAGTAAAGAGCTTTTTGTTACAAGAAAGTTATTTGTCCCTAGGAAATCGATAACTAGACCAGTAATCATTGTTGCAATTTTATTTGAGGAAGAGGCATAAGCTAACATACTTTCTCTACTTGGATCATATGCACTTATGATTGGAACTCTAGCAAGCATCTGCAACTACTAAAGATCGTTAAGGTAAAACCCAACCATAGCATTAAAGTATCAAGTCCTCTTTATCCCATATGCAAACAACCTACTTACTGGGGTCTGTGCTTCTGTCACTCACGCCACCCACCATAAGCAAATCATGAACATATTGCAAACCCTACAGCGGGAATCCCTCACGCTTGTGCGACACGGAGAGCACCATAGGATAGCACCAATAATAAAACATGCAACTCAAAACAATCACGATCATCAATTAACCCATAGGGCAAAACAGATCTACTCAAACATCATAGGATAGCCATACATCATTGGGAAATAATATATAGCATTGAGCACCATGTTTAAGTATAGATTACAGCGGGTAAAAGAGGGGTTACACCGCTTCATAGAGGGGGGGAGAGTTGGTGATGATGGCGGTGAAGTTGTTGGTGAAGATTGTGGTGATGATGATGGCCCCCGTTGGCACTCCGGCGCCACCGGAAGCGAGGGGGGGAGAGCCCCCCTCCTTCTTCTTCCTCCTTGACCTCCTCCCTAGATGGGATAAGGGTTTCCCCTCTGGTCCTTGGTCTCCATGGCATGGGAGGGGCGAAAGCCCGTCTGAGATTGGATCCGTCTCTGTCTCTCTCTCTGTTTCTGCGTTCTCTCTGGCTGCCCTTTCACCATTTCGTATACATATATATGGAGATTCGTAACTCCGATTGGACTGAAATCTTCGCCGAGATTTTTTCCTGAAAATTAGCTTTCTTGCGGCAAAAGAATAGCATTAACCGCCGTACTAGGGCCCACGAGGGTCAGGGGCGTGCCCAGGGGGTGGGGCACGCCACCCTGCCTCGTGCCCCCCTCGGGAACCATCTCGCATGGATTTTTCTTCCCATATTCTCCAAATATTCCAAAAATATTCTCCATCCGTTTTTATCCCATTTGGATTCCGTTTGATATGGGGTTTTTGCGAAACATAAAACATGCAACAAACAGAAACTGGCATTGGGCACTGGATCAATATGTTAGTCCCAAAAATAGTATAAAAAGTTGCCAAAAGTATATGAAAGTTGTAGAATATTGGCATGCAACAATCAAAAATTATAGATACGACGGAGACGTATCAACCGCCGCTAAGAGCCGGCGGATCTATTGTCAATCTTGAGCGAATGTTGAATGAGCCCTGCCCACGACATGGTACGAATGAAAGACCATCTAGGCACCTGTGGAAGGATTGTAACATCATGAGGGAGTTCAAGAATTCAAACTTTTTCATAACAGTCACTGGTTGCGGTCCTGGGTCCGGCTCTCATGGTCCGGGTCACGGTGGTGGCGGCTCTAATTCCGGGTTTCAGGGAAATCAGAACAATCATGGTAGCCAGGGTGGCTACAACCAGCAAGGTAATCAGGGGGGGTCAGCAGCAGCAGCAGTCTGGTTATCAGAGCAACCCAAAACAGTTGAATAGTGGGCAGTATCATGTATATACCACTAGCTTATGTAAACGTGACCAGAAGCTTCATAAGAGGGCAGTCAATGCTATTGAGTCGGTGGTTCCCCGTTACTTGCGTTGGTCTGAGCAGCCCATTGTGTGGAGCCAGGAGGATCACCCACCCCGAGTTGATAATCCAGGTCACTTAGCGTTGGTGGTGGCACCTTAGGTTGGAGGGTATAAGTTCACCAAGGTACTCATGGACGGAGGAAGCAACATTAATATTCTCTATTATGAGACCTTCCGTCGCATGGGATTAACAGACAAAAATCTTAAGCCGTCAAACACCGTTTTTCATGGTGTGGTGCCTGGTAAGTTGGCATATCAAGTGGGTAAGATAGCTCTGGAGGTTGCTTTTGGAGATGACCATGATTCCAGGTCGAAGACATTGACCTTTGAAGTGGTGAAAATCAAAAGCCCATATCATGCTTTGTTTGGACGGCCGGCTTATGCTAAGTTCATGGCCAGGCCCTTCTATGTTTATCTACAGCTCAAGATGCCGGGTCACAAGGGGACCATCACAGTACATGCAAGCCGGAAGATAGCTTTGGAGTGCGAAGAGGGTGATGCAGCTTACGCCGAGTCAGTTTGTGCGACAGAAGAGTTAAATTTCTACAAGGACAATGTTGACCCAGCAGATATGACGTCCCTGAAGAAGCCCACAACAGAGCATGATCCGGTTTTGAAGTTTAAATCGGCAGACGATACCAAGATGGTTGATTTTGTTCCTGGCAACTCGTCCAGGCAGTTTACAATCAGTGCCAATCTGGATCCAAAATAGGAAAGCGTGATACATCTCCAACATATATATAATTTTTTATTGCTCCATGCTATTATATTATCTATTTTGGATGTTAATGGGCTTTATTTTACACTTTTATATCATTTTTGGGACTAACTTACTAACCGAAGGCCCAACCCAAATTGCTGTTTTTTGCCTATCTTAGGGTTTCGAAGAAAAGGAATATCAAACGGAGTCCAAACAGAATGAAACCTTCGGGAACGTGATCTTCTCAACAAACATGATCCAGGAGACTTGGAGTGGCCATCAATAAACAAGGGAGAAAGGCATGAGGCAGGGGGGCGCGCCTACCCCCCTGGGCATGCCCTCCACCCTCGCGGGCCCTCCGTTGCTCCACCGACGTACTTCTTCCTCCTATATATATCCACGTACCCCCCAAACATCCAGGAGTACCATGAAAACCTAATTCCACCGCCGCAACCTTCTGTACTCAAGAGATCCCATCTCGGGGCCTTTTCCGGAGCTCCACCAGAGGAGGCATTGATCACAGAGGGCCTCTACATCAACTCCATAGCCTCTTCGATGATGTGTGAGTAGTTTAGTTCAGACCTATGGGTCCATTGTTATTAGCTAGATGGCTTCTTCTCTCTCTTTGGAACTCAATACAAAGTTCTCCTTTATTTTCTTGGAGATCTATTCGATGTAATCTTCTTTTGCGGTGTGTTTATCGAGATCCGATGAATTGTGGGTTTATGATCCAGATTATCTATGAACAATATTTGATTCTCCTCTGAATTCTTTTATGTATGATTGGTTTATCTTTGCAAGTCTCTTCGGATTATCAGTTTGGTTTGGCCTACTAGATTGATCTTTCTTGCAATGGGAGAAGTGATTAGCTTTGGGTTCAATCTTGCGGTGTTCGATATCAGTGCCAGAAAGGGAACCGATACGTATTGCATTGTTGCCATCGAGGATAAAAAGATGGGGTTTATATCATATTGCATGAGTTTATCCATCTACATCATGTCATCTTCCTTAAAGCATTACTCTGTTCTCTCGAACTTAATACTCTAGATGCATGTTGGATAGCAGTCGATGTGTAGAGTAATAATAGTAGATGTAGAATCATTTCGGTCTACTTGTCTCGGACGTGATGCCTATATACATGATCATACATAGATATTCTCATTACTATGCTCAATTCTATCAATTGCTCGGCAGTAATTCGTTTACCCATCATAATACTTCTGCTCTTAAGAGAAGCCACTAGTGAAACCTATGGCCCCCGGGTCTATATTCCATCATATTAATCTTCCAATAATTAGTTGTTTCCTTTGCCATTTATTTTACTTTGCATCTTTATTTCTCTTTATCATAAAAATACCAAAAATATTATCTTATCATATCTATTAGATCTCACTCTTGTAAGTGACCGAGAAGGGCTTGACAACACCTTTATCGCATTGGTTGTGAGGTTCTTATTTGTTTGTGTAGGTGTGTGGGACTTGAGCGTGATCTCCTACTGGATTGATACCTTGGTTCTCAAAAACTGAGGGAAATACTTACGCTACTCTGCTGCATCACCCTGTCCTCTTCAAGGGAAAACCAACGCAGTGCTCAAGAGGTAGCAAGAAGGATTTCTGGCGCCGTTGCCGGGGAGATTCACGCCAAGTCAACTCAAGATTTGACTCCCACAATGAGTCATTTCTGGCGCCATTACCAAGTCAAAATATACCAAGTACCCATCACAAACTCTTATCCCTCGCATTACATTATTTGCCATTTGCCTCTCGGTTTCCTCTCACCCACTTCACCCTTGCTATTTTATTCGCCCTTCTTCTGTTCGTCTTTCCATTTGCTTTGATGTCTTCCTTGGCTCGTTTGCTCGTTTGGTTGGATTATTTGTTTATTTATTGCTAAACAGAGAACCTAAGATCTATGGATCCTCATCCTCTTGCTAATCTTTTTAAGAGATCCAATTATGATGAAGCAACTGCTAGTGAGTTTTGTGCACTAGATTATCTTTATGAAGTTTTGCTTGAAATTTGTGAATCTGAAAATTGTGATGAAGTACTTAATGGAGTGATTCACGATGGATCTTTGAATAGAAAGCATGATTGCAATGATGATAGTATAAATTCTATTAATGTCAATTGTGCTTATAATATGCAAAACCCTAAGCTTGGGGATGCTAGTTTTGCTATGTCCTCTACTTGTTGCAATGATCATGATTGGGGTGATTCTTCTTTTGATCTTGAAAATTTATTTAAGCCCGATGATGCATATGAGATTGATAATAATGTTTGCAATAATATTGAAAGTGAGTTTGGAAGAGTGTCAACTTTAGATCCCACATATTTGGAGAATGTTCAATCTTATGAAATTTTTGATAAAAGTGGGTTTGGAGAGGTCATGACTTTAGTTAATGTTAATCCCACTATTTTGGAAGAGTGAAAACTTTGCATGCATGTGGATCGTGTTGAAAATATTTTTTGTGATAGCTATTTTGTTGAATTTGCTTATGATCCCACATGCAGTTATTATGAGAGAGGAAAATATGGTGGTAGAAATTTTCATGTTACTAAATTACCTCTCGTTATGTTGAGATTGCTATTGTTTCTTTCCGCTTCCTTGCATATGCTAGTTTATGATTGCCTTGATAATTTTTTTGCCTATAAGATGCCTATGCATAGGAAGTATGATATACTTAGATGTGTTTGTAACGTGTCTTATGATGCTCTCTTTGAGCTTCAATTCTGGTCTTTCGTGTGAGCATCGTTGAAATCTTATGCCTAGCTATAAGGCTTGAAAGAAAAGCGCTTGTTGGGAGACAACCCAATATTTTTCCTTGCTGTTATTCAATAAATAATTTACCTAGCCTCTGTTTTGGTTGTGTTTTTTTGTGTTTAATTAGTGTTTGTGCTAAGTAGAACCGTTGGGAAGACTTGGGGAAAGTCTTTTTGATCTTGCTGTAAAAAACAGAAACGTTAGCGCTCAGGAGAATTGCTTCCATTTCTTTTTGGAAGGTGATATTTAGTTAATTCTTTTTGAAGATTATTAATAGATAAATTACTCATGTCAAGCAATTTAATTTAGAATTTTTTGGGTTCCATAACTTGCATTAGATACAGATTACTACAGACTGTTCTATTTTTGACAGATTCTGGTTTTCTTGTGTTGTTTGCTTATTTTCATGAATCTATGGCTAGTAAAAGAGTTTATAAACAATAGAGAAGTTGGAATACATTAGTTTTAACAACAATATAAATAAAGAATGACTTCACTACAGTACCTTGAAGTGGTGTTTGTTTTCTTTCGCTAACGGAGCTCATGAGATTTTCTATTTTGAGTTTTGTGTTGTGAAGTTTTCAAGTTTTGGGTAAAGATTTGATGGATTATGGAACAAAGAGTGGCAAGATCCTAATATTTGGTATGCCCATGGAACCCCAAGGTAAAATTCAAGGGCACCAAAAATCCTAAGCTTGGGTATGCCCTGGAAGGCATCCCCTCTTTCGTCTTCGTCTATCGGTAACTTTACTTGGAGCTATATTTTTATTCACCACATGATATGTGTTTTGCTTGGAGCGTCTTGTATGATTTGAGTCTTTGATTTTTAGTTTACCACAATCATCCTTGTTGTACACACCTTTTTAGAGAGACTCACATGATTTGAAAATTATTGGAATACTCTATGTGCTTCACTTATATCTTTTGAGCTATATAGTTTTTGCTCTAGTGCTTCACTTATATCTTTTAGAGCACGGTGGTGGATTTGTTTTGTAGAAACTATTGTTCTCTCATGCTTCACTTATATTATTTTGAGAGTCCTTTAGAACAATATGGCAATAATAAAAACTTTCATACAAGTGCATTGAATATTATGAGAAGTTTGATACTTGATAATCGTTTTGAGATATGGAGATGGTGATATTAGAGTCATGCTAGTTGAGTAGTTGTGAATTTGAGAAATACTTGTGTTGAAGTTTGTGATTCCTGTAGCATGCACGTACGGTGAACCGTTATGTGATGAAGTCAGAGCATGATTTATTTACTGATTGTCTTCCTTATGAGTGGCAGCCGGGGACGAGCGATGGTCTTTTCCTACCAATCTATCCCCCCTAGGAGCATGCATGTAATACTTTCCTTTGATAACTTGTAGATTTTTGCAATAAGTATGTGAGTTCGTTATGACTAATGTTGAGTCCATGGATTATATGCACTCTCACCCTTCCACCATTGCTAGCCTCTCTAGTATCGCGCACCTTTCTCCGGTAGCATAAACCCACCATATACCTTCCTCAAAACAGCCACCATACCTACCTATTATGGCATTTCCATAGCCATTCCGAGATATATTGCCATGAAACTTTCCATCATTCCGTTATTATGAAAGGCTTCATCATTGTCATATTGCTTGCATGATCATGTAGTTGACATCGTATTTGTTACAAAGCCACCATTCATAATTCTTCATACATGTCACTCATGCATCAATGCACATCCTGGTACGCCGCCGGAGGCATTCACATAGAGTCCTATTTTGTTCTAAGTATTGAGTTGTAATTCTTGAGTTGTAAGTAAATAAAGTGTGATGATCATCATTCTTAGAGGGTTGTCCCAGTGAGGAAAGGATGATGGAGACTATGATTCCCCCACAAGTCGGGATGAGACTCCGGACAAAAAATAAAAAAGAGAAAGAGGCCTAAAAAAAGAGAAGGCCCAAATAAAAAAATGAGAGAAAAAGAGACCACCGATACAACTCTACCCACGCTTGACATTCGCTTTACCTAGAACAAGTATGAAACTAGAAGTACTTTGTAGGTGTTGTTGCATAGGTTTGCATTATAATAAAGAGCACATAAATAAAATGTAGGGGCTGTTTAGATAACGACACAACTAAGTTAGTTTTAGTAAAGAGCTTTTTGTCACGAGAAATTTATTTGTCCCTAGGCAATCGATAACTAGACCGATAATCATTATTGCAATCTTATATGAGGGAGAGGCATAAGCTAACATACTTTCTCTACTTGGATCATGTGCACTTATAATTGGAACTCTAGCAAGCATCCACAACTACTAAAGATCATTAAGGTAAAACCCAACCATAGCATTAAAGCATCAAGTCCTCTTTATCCCATACGCAACAAACCCCTTACTCGGGTTTGTGTTTCAGTCACTCACGCAACCCACTATAAGCGAATCATGAACGTATTGCAACACCTACAATAGGGATCCCTCATGCTTGCGCGACACGGAGAGCACCATAGGACAGCACCAATAATAAAACATGCAACTCAAACCAATCTTGATCATCAAATAGCCCATAGGACAAAATAGATCTACTCAAACATCATAGGATAGCCATACATCATTGGGAAATAATATATAGCGTTGAGCACCATGTTTAAGTAGAGATTACAGCGGGTATGAGATAGGTTACACCGCTGCATAGAGGGGGGAAGAGTTGGTGGTGATGGCGGTGAAGTAGTTGGTGAAGATTGCGGTGATGATGATGGCCCCCGGTGGCACTCCGGCGCCACCGGAAGCGAGGGGGAGAGAGCCCCCCTCCTTCTTATTCTTCCTTGACCTCCTCCCCAGATGGGAGAAGGGTTTCCCCTCTGGTCCATGGCCTCCATGGCGTGGGAGGGGCGAAAGCCCCTCTGAGATTGGATATGTATCTCTCTGTTTTTGCGTTCTCCGATTCTGCCCTTTCATCGTTTCTTATATTCCCGGAGATCCGTAACTCCAATTGGGCTGGAATTTTAACATGATCCATATCCGGACATTAGGTTTCCTGCTGCGAAAGAAGGGCATCAACCGCCTTACGGGGTGGCCACGAGGGTCAGGGGCGCGCCTGCCCCCTGGGGCGCGCCCCCTGCCTCGTAGCCCCCTCGGGCATTGTCTCACATGGATTTTTCTTCCCAAAAATCATATATATTCCAAAAAAAATCTCCGTCAGTTTTTATCCCGTTTGGACTCCGTTTGATATGGATATTCTGCGAAACAAAAAACATGCAACAAATAGGAACTGGCACTGGGCACTGGATCAATATGTTAGTCCCAAAAATGGTATAAAAAGTTGCCAGAAGTGTATGAAAGTTGTAGAATATTGGCATGGAACAATAAAAAATTATAGATATGACTGAGATGTACCAGAACTTTGTATTGAGATCCAAAGAGAGAGAAGAAGCCATCTAGCTAATAACAATGGACCGTAGGTCTGAAGTAAACTACTCACACATCATCGGAGAGGCCATGGAGTTGATGTAGAGGTCCTCCGTGATCAATGCCCCCTCCGATGGAGCTCCGGAAAAGGCCCTGAGATGGGATCTCTCGAGTACAGAAGGTTGCGGCGGTGGAATTAGGTTTTCGTGGTGCTCCTGGATGTTTGGGGGTACATGGATATATATAGGAGGAAGAAGTACATCGGTGGAGCAACGGAGGGCCCACGAGGGTGGAGGGTGCGCCTAGGGGGGTAGGCGCGCCCCTGCCTCGTGCCTTCCTCCCTTGTTTCTTGACGACCACTCCAAGTCTCCTGGATCACGTTTGTTGAGAAAATCACGTTCCCGAAGGTATCATTCCATTTGGACTCCGTTTGATATTCCTTTTCTTCGAAACCCTAAAATAGGCAAAAAAATAGCAATTTGGACTGGGTCTCCGGTTAGTAGGTTAGTCCCAAAAATGATATAAAAGTGTAAAATAAAGCCCATTAACATCCAAAATAGATAATATAATATATGGAGCAATCAAAAATTATAGATATGTTGGAGACGTACCAAGCATTCCCAAGCTTAATTACTGCTCGTCCTCGAGTAGGTAAATGATAAAGGAAGAATTTTTGATGTGGAATGCTTTCCAACATATTTCTCAATGTAATTTTTCTTTATTGTGGCATGAATGTTCAAATCCATAAGATTCAAGCTAAAAGTTTAATATTGACATAAAAATAATAGTACTTCAAGCATACTAACTAAGCAATTATCTCTTCTCAAAATAACATGGCCAAAGAAAGTTATCCCTACAAAATCATATAGTCTGGCTATGCTCTATCTTCACCACACAAAATATTTAAATCATGCACAACCCCGATGACAAGCCAAGCAATTGTTTCATACTTTTGATGTTCTCAAACTTTTTCAATCTTCACACAATATATGAGCGTGAGCCATGAATATAGCACTATGGTGGAATAGAATGGTGGTTGCGGGGAAGACAAAAAAGGAGAAGATAGTATCACATCGACTAGGCGTATCAACGGGCTATGGAGATGCCCATCAATAAATATCAATGTGAGTGAGTAGGGATTGCCATGCAACGGATGCACTAGAGCTATAAGTATATGAAAGCTCAAAAAAAGAAACTAAGTGGCGTGCATCCAACTTTCTTGCTCATGAAGACCTAGGGCATTTTGAGGAAGCCCATCATTGGAATATACAAGCCAAGTTATATAATGAAAAATTCCCACTAGTATATGAAAGTGATAGGAGACTCTCTATATGAAGAACATGGTGCTACTTTGAAGCACAAGTGTGGAAAAAGGATAGTAACATTGTCTTTTCTCTCTTTTTCTCTCATTTTTTTATTTGGGCCTTCTCTTTTTTTTAGGCCTCTTTCTCTTTTTTATTTTTTGTCCAGAGTCTCATCCCGACTTGTGGGGGAATCATAGTCTCCATCATCCTTTCCTCACTGGGACAACTCTCTAAGAATGATGATCATCACACTTTATTTACTTACAACTCAAGAATTACAACTCAATACTTAGAACAAAATAGGACTCTATGTGAATGCCTCCGGCGGCGTACCGGGATGTGCATTGATGCATGAGTGACATGTATGAAGAATTATGAACGGTGGCTTTGTAACAAATACAATGTCAACTACATGATCATGCAAGCAATATGACAATGAAGAAGCGTGTCATAATAACGGAACGATGGAAAGTTTCATGGCAATATATCTCGAAATGGCTATGGAAATGCCATAATAGGTAGGTATGGTGGCTGTTTTGAGGAAGGTATATGGTGGGTTTATGGTACTGGAGAAAGGTGCGCGATACTAGAGAGGCTAGCAATGGTGGAAGGGTGAGAGTGCATATAATCCATGGACTCAACATTAGTCATAAAGAACTCACATACTTATTGCAAAAATCTACAAGTTATCAAAGCAAAGTATTACATGCATGCTCCTAGGGGGGATAGATTGGTAGGAAAAGACCATCGCTCGTCCCCGGCTGCCACTCATAAGGAACACAATCAATAAATAAATCATGCTCTGACTTCATCACATAACGATTCACCATACGTGCATGCTACAGGAATCACAAACTTCAACACAAGTATTTCTCAAATTCACAACTACTCAACTAGCATGACTCTAATATCACCATCTCCATATCTCAAAACGATTATCAAGTATCAAACTTCTCATAATATTCAATGCACTTGTACGAAAGTTTTTATTATTGCCATATTGTTCTAAAGGACTCTCAAGATAATATAAGTGAAGCATGAGAGAACAATAGTTTCTATAAAACAAATCCACCACCGTGCTCTAAAAGATATAAGTGAAGCACTAGAGCAAAAACTATATAGCTCAAAAGATATAAGTGAAGCACATAGAGTATTCCAATAATTTTCAAATCATGTGAGTCTCTCTAAAAAGGTGTGTACAACAAGGATGATTGTGGTAAACTAAAAAGCAAAGACTCAAATCATACAAGACGCTCCAAGCAAAACACATATCATGTGGTGAATAAAAATATAGCTCCAAGTAAAGTTACCGATAGACGAAGACGAAAGAGGGGATGCCTTCCAGGGCATACCCAAGCTTAGGATTTTTGGTGCCCTTGAATTTTACCTTGGGGTTCCATGGGCATACCAAATCTTAGGCTCTTTCCACTCTTTGTTCCATAATCCATCAAATCTTTACCCAAAACTTGAAAACTTCACAACACAAAACTCAAAATAGAAAATCTCATGAGCTCCGTTAGCGAAAGAAAACAAACACCACTTCAAGGTACTGTAGTGAAGTCATTCTTTATTTATATTGTTGTTAAAACTACTGTATTCCAACTTCTCTATTGTTTATAAACTCTTTTACTAGCCATAGATTCATCAAAATAAGCAAACAACACAAGAAAAGCAGAATCTGTCAAAAATAGAACAGTCTGTAGTAATCTGTATCTAATGCAAGTTATGGAACCCCAAAAATTCTAAATTAAATTGCTTGACATGATTAATTTATCTATTAATAATCTTCAAAAAGAATTAACTAAATATCACCTTCCAAAAAGAAATGGAAGCAATTCTCCTGAGCGCTAACGTTTCTGTTTTTTACAGCAAGATCAAAAAGACTTTCCCCAAGTCTTCCCAACGGTTCTACTTAGCACAAACACTAATTAAACACAAAAAAACACAACCAAAACAGAGGCTAGGTAAATTATTTATTGAATAACAGCAAGGAAAAATATTGGGTTGTCTCGCAACAAGCGCTTTTCTTTCAAGCCTTATAGCTAGGCATAAGATTTCAACGATGCTCACACGAAAGACCAGAATTGAAAATCAAAGAGAGCATCATAAGACACGTTACAAACACATCTAAGTATAACATACTTCCTATGCATAGGCATATTATAGGCAAACAAATTATCAAGGCAAGCATAAACTAGCATATGCAAGGAAGCAGAAAGAAACAATAGCAATCTCAACATAACGAGAGGTAATTTAGTAACATGAAAATTTCTACCACCATATTTTCCTCTCTCACAATAACTGCATGTGGGATCATAAGCAAATTCAACAAAATAGCTATCACAAAAAATATTTTCAACACGATCCACATGCATGCAAAGTTTTCACTCTTCCAAAATAGTGGGATTAACATTAACTAAAGTCATGACCTCTCCAAACCCACTTTTATCAAAAATTTCATAAGATTGAACATTCTCCAAATATGTGGGATCTAAAGTTGACACTCTTCCAAACCCACTTTCAATATTATTGCAAACATTATTATCAATCTCATATGCATCATGGGGCATAAATAAATTTTCAAGATCAAAAGAAGAATCACCCCAATCATGATCATTGCAACAAGTAGAGGACATAGCAAAACTAGCATCCCCAAGCTTAGGGTTTTGCATATTATAAGCACAATTGACATTAATAGAATTTATACTATCATCATTGCAATCATGCTTTCTATTCAAAGATCCATCGTGAATCACTCCATAAAGTACTTCATCACAATTTTCAGATTCACAAATTTCAAGCAAAACTTCATAAAGATAATCTAGTGCACAAAACTCACTAGCAGTTGCTTCATCATAATTGGATCTCTTAAAAATATTAGCAAGAGGATGAGGATCCATAGATCTTAGGTTCTTTGTTTAGCAATAAATAAACAAATAATCCAACCAAACGAGCAAACGAGCCAAGGAAGACATCAAAGCAAATGGAAAGACGAACAGAAGATGGGCGAATAAAACAGCAAGGGTGAAGTGGGTGAGAGGAAACCAAGAGGCAAATGGCAAATAATGTAATGCGAGGGATAAGAGTTTGTGATGGGTACTTGGTATATTTTGACTTGGTAATGGCGCCAGAAATGACTCATTGTGGGAGTCAAATCTTGAGTTGACTTGGCGCGAATCTCCCCGGCAACGGCGCCAGAAATCCTTCTTGCTACCTCTTGAGCACTGCGTTGGTTTTCCCTTGAAGAGGACAGGGTGATGCAGCAGAGTAGCGTAAGTATTTCCCTCAGTTTTTGAGAACCAAGGTATCAATCCAGTAGGAGATCACGCTCAAGTCCCACACACCTACACAAACAAATAAGAACCTCACAACCAACACGATAAAGGTGTTGTCAAGCCCTTCTCGGTCACTTACAAGAGTGAGATCTAATAGATATGATAAGATAATATTTTTGGTATTTTTATGATAAAGAGAAATAAAGATGCAAAGTAAAATAAATGGCAAAGGAAATAACTAATTATTGGAAGATTAATATGATGGAATATAGACCCGGGGGCCATAGGTTTCACTAGTGGCTTCTCTTAAGAGCATAAGTATTATGGTGGGTAAACGAATTACTGCCGAGCAATTGATAGAATTGAGCATAGTAATGAGAATATCTATGTATGATCATGTATATAGGCATCACATCCGAGACAAGTAGACCGAAATGATTCTACATCTACTACTATTACTCCACACATCGACTGCTATCCAACATGCATCTAGAGTATTAAGTTCGAGAGAACAGAGTAATGCTTTAAGGAAGATGACATGATGTAGATGGATAAACTCATGCAATATGATATAAACCCCATCTTTTTATCCTCGATGGCAACAATGCAATACGTATCGGTTCCCTTTCTGTCACTGATATCGAACACCGCAAGATTGAACCCAAAGCTAATCACTTCTCCCATTGCAAGAAAGATCAATCTAGTAGGCCAAACCAAACTAATAATTCGAAGAGTCTTGCAAAGATAAACCAATCATACATAAAAGAATTCAGAGGAGAATCAAATATTGTTCATAGATAATCTGGATCATAAACCCACAATTCATCGGATCTCGATAAACACACCGCAAAAGAAGATTACATCGAATAGATCTCCAAGAAAATAAAGGAGAACTTTGTATTGAGTTCCAAAGAGAGAGAAGAAGCCATCTAGCTAATAACAATGGACCCATAGGTCTGAACTAAACTACTCACACATCATCGGAGAGTCTATGGAGTTGATGTAGAGGCCCTCTGTGATCAATACCTTCTCTGGTGGAGCTCCAGAAAAGGCCCCGAGATGGGATCTCTTGAGTACAGAAGGTTGCGGCGGTGGAATTAGGTTTTCATGGTACTCCTGGATGTTTGGGGGGGGGGGTACGTGGATATATATAGGAGGAAGAAGTACGTCGGTGGAGCAACGGAGGGCCCACGAGGGTGGAGGGCGTGCCCAGGGGGGTAGGCGCGCCCCCTGCCTCATGCCTTCCTCCCTTGTTTATTGATGACCACTCCAAGTCTCCTGGATCATGTTTGTTGAGAAGATCACGTTCCCGAAGGTTTCATTCTGTTTGGACTCCGTTTGATATTCCTTTTCTTCGAATCCCTAAGATAGGCAAAAAACAGCAATTTGGGCTGGGCCTCCGGTTAGTAAGTTAGTCCCAAAAATGATATAAAAGTGTAAAATAAAGCCCATTAACATCCAAAATAGATAATATAATAGCATGGAGCAATAAAAATTATAGATATGTTGGAGATGTATCACGCTTTCCTATTTTGGATCCAGATTGGCACTGATTGTGAACTGCCTGGACGAGTTGCCAGGAACAAAATCAACCATCTTGGTATAGTCTACCGATTTAAACTTCAAAACCGGATCATGCTCTGTTGTGGGCTTCTTCAGGGACTTCATATCTGCTGGGTCAACATTGTCCTTGTAGAAATTTAACTCTTCTGTCGCACAAACTGACTCGGCGTAAGCTGCATCACCCTCTTCACACTCTTCCGGCTTGCATGTACTGTGATGGTCCCCTTGTGACCCGGCATCTTGAGCTGTAGATAAACATAGAAGGGCCTGGCCATGAACTTAGCATAAGCCGGCCGTCCAAACAAAGCATGATATGGGCTTTTGATTTTCACCACTTCAAAGGTCAATGTCTTCGACCTGGAATCATGGTCATCTCCAAAAGCAACCTCCAGAGCTATCTTACCCACTTGATATGCCAACTTACCAGACACCACACCATGAAAAATGGTGTTTGACGGCTTAAGATTTTTGTCTGTTAATCCCATGCGACGGAACGTCTCATAATAGAGAATATTAATGCTGCTTCCTCCGTCCATGAGTACCTTGGTGAACTTATACTCTCCAACCTGAGGTGCCACCACCAACGCTAAGTGACCTGGATTATCAACTCGGGGTGGGTGATCCTCCTGGCTCCACACAATGGGCTGCTCAGACCAAGGCAAGTAACAGGGAACCACCGACTCAATAGCATTGACTGCCCTCTTATGAAGCTTCTGGTCACGTTTACATAAGCTAGTGGTATATACATGATACTGCCCACTATTCAACTGTTTTGGGTTTCTCTGATAACCAGACTGCTGCTGCCGCTGACCCCCCTGATTACCTTGCTGGTTGTAGCCACCCTGGCTGCCATGATTATTCTGATTTCCCTGAAACCCGGAATTAGAGCCACCACCGCCGTCACCCGGACCATGAGAGCCGGACCCAGGACCGCAACCAGTGACTATTATGAAAAAAGTTTGAATTCTTGAACTCCCTCATGATGTTACAATCCTTCCACAGGTGCCTAGGTGGTCTTTCATTCGTACCATGTCGTGGGCAGGGCTCATTCAACATTCGCTCAAGATTGACAATAGATCCGCTGGCTCTTAGCGGCGGTTGATACGTATCCGTCGTATCTATAATTTTTGATTGTTCCATGCCAATATTCTACAACTTTCATATACTTTTGGCAACTTTTATACTATTTTTGGGACTAACATATTGATCCAGTGCCCAGTGCCAGTTCCTGTTTGTTGCATGTTTTATGTTTCGCAGAAACCCCATATCAAACGGAATCCAAATGGGATAAAAACGGATGGAGAATATTTTTGGAATATTTGGAGAATATGGGAAGAAAAATCCATGCGAGACGGTTCCTGAGGGGGGCACGAGGCAGGGTGGCGCGCCCCACCCCCTGGGCACGCCCCTGACCCTCGTGGGCCCCCAGTACGGCGGTTAATGCTATTCTTTTGCCGCAAGAAAGCTAATTTTTAGGAAAAAATCTCGGGGAAGATTTCAGTCCAATCGGAGTTACGAATCTCCATATATATGTATACGAAATGGTGAAAGGGCAGCCAGAGAGAATGCAGAAACAGAGAGAGAGACAGAGACAGATCCAATCTCAGAGGGGCTTTCGCCCCTCCCATGCCATGGAGACCAAGGACCAGAGGGGAAACCCTTATCCCATCTAGGGAGGAGGTCAAGGAGGAAGAAGAAGGAGGGGGGCTCTCTCCCCCTCGCTTCCGGTGGCGCCGGAGTGCCAACGGGGGCCATCATCATCACCACAATCTTCACCAACAACTTCACCGCCATCATCACCAACTCTTCCCCCCTCTATGAAGCGGTGTAACCCCTCTTTTACCCGCTGTAATCTATACATAAACATGGTGCTCAACGCTATATATTATTTCCCAATGATGTATGGCTATCCTATGATGTTTGAGTAGATCCGTTTTGCCCTATGGGTTAATTGATGATCGTGATTGTTTTGAGTTGCATGTTTTATTGTTGGTGCTATCCTATGGTGCTCTCCGTGTCGTACAAGCGTGAGGGATTCCCGCTGTAGGGTTTGCAATATGTTCATGATTTGCTTATGGTGGGTGGCGTGAGTGACAGAAGCACAGACCCGAGTAAGTAGGTTGTTTGCATATGGGATAAAGAGGACTTGATACTTTAATGCTATGGTTGGGTTTTACCTTAATGATCTTTAGTAGTTGCAGATGCTTGCTAGAGTTCCAATCATAAGTGCATATGATCCAAGTAGAGAAAGTATGTTAGCTTATGCCTCTTCCTCAAATAAAATTGCAATAATGATTACCGGTCTAGTTATCGATTGCCTAGGGACAAATAACTTTCTCGTAACAAAAAGCTCTTTACTAAAACTAACTTAGTTGTGTCTTTATCTAAACAGCCCCTACTTTTTATTTACTCGCTCTTTATTATCTTGCAAACCTATGCAAAAACACCTACAAAATACTTCTAGTTTCATACTTGTTCTAGGTAAAGCGAACGTCAAGCGTGTGTAGAGTTGTATCGGTGGTCGATAGAACTTGAGGGAATATTTGTTCTACCTTTAGCTCCTCGTTGGGTTCGACACTCTTACTTATCGAAAGAGGCTACAATTGATCCCCTATACTTGTGGGTTATCAGCGGTCTGCCCTTACGGCGCTATCCATTATCCTGTGCATTGGTGTTAGCCGCAAAGTCGAAACTATTATCAGCTTTGCACTTACCGTTGCCTCCCGGGTTATACTGCCAGCCTTTAACGTTGCCGCTCGTCTTTCCCTTCCCTGCTTTATCGTCATTAGACTCGGGATCTTGGGTACTATCAGAGTCAGCATATTTAAACAGAGCCGCCATGAGCGTCCCCATGTCATTGAAGTGACGCTTGAGCCGCCCTAACTTCTGCTTCAGAGGCAGGAAATGGCAATTGTTCTCCAACATCAACCCTGCTAAGTCGGCGTTAATACGATCTGATGAATGTAAGATTGTTGAGACCCGGCGCATCCAATGGGTTGTTGACTCGCCTTCCTCGTAGACACAGGAGGCCAGATCCACAATGGACATGGGCTTTTTACATGTATCACTAGTAGAAAAAGGGCCTGTTGTCCCGGTTCGTAAGGGCCTTTTGTCCCGGTTCCCGAACCGGGACTAAAGGGTCGGTACTAATGCCATGTCCCTTTAGTCCCAGTTTAATCCAGAACCGGGACAGATGGGCCTCCACGTGGCCTGTGCGTGGAGCCCAGGCAGGAGGGCCTTTGGTCCCGGTTGGTGGCACCAACCGGGACGAATAGGCATCCACGCATCAGCATTTCTGTGGCTGGGGGTTTTGTTTTTTTTGAAAGGGGGGGGGCTTGGGGGTTTTGGGGGGTTAATTTAGGTGTTTCATATATTGTGTTAGCTAGCTATAATTAATAGAGAGAAGTGTCCTATCTTATGTCCGTGCTTGGTCGACGCTATGTACTATACATACGTATAGAGAGGACTAGACACGCTAGCTAGCTAGTAAGCAAACGGAGGAAACAAAAGATCGTCATGAACATATATGCATACAGAGAGAAGTGATATCGACCACCTCTCCTTCTCCGAGAGATTGGTCGAACAACAAGTTCTCGTATATCTATCCGACACTACCGGCTACATATATACAATAATTATCTCTTACAAATATAATCTCCTAACATACGGACTCATGGTCCACATAGTATTCTCCGTCTTCAGCGATCAAGTGGTCAAGAAAGAATGCCGCCAATTCCTCTTGAATTACTCGCATGCGAGCTGGTGCTAGGAGTTTATCCCGCTTCCGAAACATCTAATTTGAAGAAGGGGGTCAATACATATATATATGAATGAATGAAACTCAACACAAATGATGGTAATAAAACAAAATTGTGAATGTTGTTATTTATGTACTTCATATTGTTCGTCAGAGTAGCCCCGCTCATAGGTCGTGTGGCGTATGGACTCGCAAACATAGTATCCACAGAAATCATTCCCTTGTTCCTGCCACAACCACTTTACAAGAAATAGAGGCAATCAAATTGATCAGCAAGAATGCCAAATGGTATTGATGAAACTAGCGCTTGAATCAATAGGAGATGTGCGGAACATGCTACTATAGTACTTACTTTCGGGTGTCTAAATTGCAGCTTCTTCGGAAGTCCCAGAGCTTTTTTGGTGAATTTTTTCCAAACCCTGCCAGACAAAGAAAACAATTACTTGATATATCAGGAAATGAACAAAGTTGATGATATGGTGGATAATGATCGATTTAACTTACTTCTCGAGCATTTGAGTCATGTCCGCATAGTCCTGGGGATCTTTTCGTCTTGAGTCTAAGACGGTTACTAGTCCCTGCTCAAGCTTAATCTCTAGGAGAATATAGCGGAAACTACACACGCAAGCATAACTCATCAATTACATTACTATAACCTTGACTAATATATAAGGGAAACTGAATACGCACAAGACAGTAACACTCACTTGAAGTTGTAAGGAAAGAGTATTATATCTTTGTTTTCATTTATTACCAATGATCGTAGAAAGTTGGCCTCGGTATCTGCGGCATGAAATTTAACCTGAGTTGCATCTATGATATTTGTGTTAATGAACCCAATATCACCGATTGGTCTTTTCTTTAATTCAACGATCTTCAATCTGCATAATATAGTGAGGATAATTATAAATACATGCAATGAAAGAGATGAGCTATATAGAGAGACTTAATGACAGAAGTAGTACTACTTACAGACAGTAGCAGGTGACCGTTGCTTTATCGAGGGCTAATTGATTGAAAAACTGAAAGAACTCCTCAAATGGAACAGGCAACAGATCAATTCCAACGAGGTCATGCTCCTTTTTAACTCTCACATACAAAGTAGTCCTCCCCCCAGACTCTCTGCAGATTTTCAAGTACCAATCATGCAATCTTCGCATCATCGTTGATAGAGATCTTTCATCTTTGACGAGAGGCTTCCCGTACTCGTATCTTTGTATCTGCACCTCCATGAAATCATAATGTACATCGTCGAGCAGGTAATCTCCAAGATTGCTATAACCGGGCACCATCCTCGGATCATTAGCGACGATGTCGCTAGGCACCTTGAGCGGGGGGCACGATTGCTTCGCTTGTTCGCCGAGCTGGGCAATTTGTTTCCCAGCTCGTCGTTCTTTCAGCCTTTGATCACTGACAGTACTTCCCGACCGCTCCGCTTCAGCAAATTCCTTTCCAATAATGCACTCATAGTTTCCTTTCGGCGGAGACTTGGGTGGTTTTGTCAGGGCAGCCAGAGTGCGCTTCGCTTTCACCGGATCTACCTTCTCCTCCGGAGGTGGATGTTTCTTTGCTTTCACCCCTTCAAAGAAGTTCCTCACTTCTTCTCGCGCGATCTCGGCGTTCTCCTCTAGGGTCCTCTCGTATGGTAACTTCTCTGGAGTCTTCATAGAAGGACCAAATCTGTATGTCCTCCCGCCTCTGGCTGTACTGCTAGACGCCGGCAGAGCAGACGGAGCGGTTGTCTTCTTTACTTGCTTACGAGGAGGAGGAGAAGGACTACGATGCGCCGGAGCAGCCGGAGTGGCGGCAGGTCTCTTCCGCCCATGCTGACGAGGCGGAGAAGGAGGAGGCTGGCTGCTCGGGCGCGCCGACGCAGGCGAAGAAGGAGGCGGAGTGCCGCCACGCGCCGGAGAAGCAGCCGTCTGAGTGCCCTGATCGTCACTCGCCGGAGGAGGAGGCGGAGTGCCCTAACTCGCCGGAGGAGGAGGATAAGGAGGCGTCCAGTTCGGAAGGTTGATGAGCTCCTTCCGCCATAAACATGGAGTCTTCAGAGCAGAACCCAGCCGAGTCTCCCCTTCACCGGTAGGGTGGTCAAGCTGGAGGTCCTCAAATCCCTCCATTATTTCATCCACCATCACCCTAGCATATCCTTCTGGAATCGGCCGGCAGTGAAAAGTTCCGCCGGGTTCAGTAGGAAAAACAGAGTCAACAGCCGCCTTGACCTTCATATTAATCCATTGCGTCCTAAGGTGGCAATTTTGAGACTCTATGATAGCATCCACGAGATAGCTGGCAGGAGCCGTCAAGACATGCTTCGGCTGAAGCAGCTCGGTGGAAGCCACACTACTTCTACGCTGAGATGGCGGGGTTGCTTCGGGGGAAGCTTCGGCAGTTCGTTTGCTGCGATTTGCTTCTCGTTCATCTATCGCTTGTACCCTAGCATGCAGCGCCTGCAGTTGGGTCTGCTCCACTTTCTTCCTCCTCTCGTGGCATTTGTAACCGCTTGCGTCTGGAAACCCAGCCTTCCACGGAATGGAGCCTGGCGTGCCTCATGTCCGTCCAGGGTGCTCAGGATTCCCGAGGGCCATTGTGAGCTCGTCGTTCTCTCTGTCTGGAACGAACGTCCCTTGTTGCGCTGCATCGATATAGTGCTTAAGCCTCTTGACTGGTATTTCCATTTGCTCGTCCGTCCAAATGCACTTCCCTGATACAGGATCCAAGGTTCCGCCAGCCCCGAAGAACCAAGTCCGGCAACGGTCTGGCCAGTTAATTGTCTCTGGTTCGATCCCTTTATCAACCAGATCATTCTCAATCTTGGCCCACTTAGGCCGGGCTGCGAGGTAGCCACCTGACCCCATGCGATGGTGATGCTTCTTCTTCGCAGCATTTTGCTTGTTTGTCGCCGACATCTTCTTACTCTTTTCCGATGTCTTGTGGGCCACAAATGCGGGCCAGTGATCTCTGATCTTCTCATATCTGCCCTTGAATTCTGGTGTCTCTTTATTTTCGACAAACTTATTCAGCTCTTTCTTCCACCTCCTGAATAGTTCTGCCATCCTCTTAAGAGCAAAAGACATGATTAATTGCTCTTTAACTGGCTTCTTCGGATCATCCTCTGGCGGTAGGGTGAAATTTGACTTCAACTCAGTCCAAAGATCATTTTTCTGCATATCATTGACATAAGACACCTCAGGGTCTTCTGTAGCCGGCTTTAACCATTGCTGGATGTTGATCGGGATCTTGTCCCTAACCAAAACCCCGCACTGAGAAACAAATGCGCTCTTTGTCCGGAGGGGTTCAATCGGTTGGCCGTCGGGCGCGATTGCTATGATCTCAAACTTTTCGTCCGAGCTCAACTTTCTCTTCGGGCCTCATCTCTTTACGGAAGTTGTGCTCGATCCGGAGGGCTAGAAAAAAGAACAAAGACTTAATTAATATGTGTACATACCAAAACAATGAATGCATCAATTAGCTAGTCAGCAGAAGCTTAACTAATATATATACCTGGTCGTACTCGGTTCGGTCACCGGAGATGTCATCACGGTCTCCTTCTTGCACCGGCATTGTGTCACCGGATCCGTCCTCACGGTCTCCTTCTTGCACCAGCATTAGGTCACCGGAGCCATCATAATCATAGCCAGCTGCTTCCAGACCATCGGTGTCGTTGAGAAACAACGAGCAGATGGCATCACTTCCTCATGCGATTATGTCCCCCAACAACTCTTCTTGTACTTCGTCTCGGGCGGTGTCCATAGTTTCTTCAAATATTTACAACATGGCAATTATTATTCAAACATGACAGATGGATATATTAGTGGCAAACATAGAACTAATATTAATTAGTGGCCTCGATGCTGCTTCTCTAGGGTTTGGGGTGGCCTCGATGCTGCTTCTCTAGGGTTTGGGGTGGCCTCGACAACGCTTCAAGGATAAAAAAAGAAGAGGAAGAAGAAAACAAAAGAGGAGAAGAAAGAATAGAGGAGTAAGAACTCCTCTATTCTTTCTTCTCCTCTTTTTATTTCTTCTTCTTCCTCTTTTTTTTATCGAGAACGAGGGTCGTCGAGGGTCACCGAGCAGTAGAGGAAACCCTAAAAAGCAAGTATCGTGGGTGTGAGATACATGTGGCCGTCGGTGTCGAACACTACATCCACGTCCCACAAGTGACGTGGGCGTCGAAGCCTGCGTCACTTGTGGGATGTGGATGTAGTGTCCGACACCAACGGCCACATGTATCTCACATTGACAATACTTGCTATTTAGGGTTTCCTCTACCGCTCGGCGACCCTGACCCTCGA
>NC_041392.1:674886868-674887983 GCF_002162155.2 Triticum dicoccoides
GTCGGTGTCGGACACTACATCCACGTCCCACAAGTGACGCGGGTCGACGCCCGCGTCACTTGTGGGACGTGAATGTATTGTCCGACACCGACGGCCACATGTATCTCACACCGACGATACTTGCTATTTAGGGTTTCCTCTATTCTTTCTTCTCCTCTTTTTTTCTTCTTCCTCTTCTTTTTTTATCCTCTTCTTCGTCTCATGTTCGACCACCCCTCGTGTTGAAGTTATCGGGAGGGGGTATATCGACCCCCTCACGTGTTGAAGTTATCAGGAGGGGGTTTATCGACCCCACCCCACGTGTCAAAGTTATCAGGAGTTTATATCGACATGACATACGTGCATGCGTGAAAATAATATTATCGGGGAGGGGGTATATATATCGACCACCCCCTCATGTTGAAGTTATCGGGAGTTTATATCGACACGACATACGTACATGGGAAAATAATATTATCAGGGAGGGGGTATATCGACCCCCCCTCGTGTTGAAGCTATCAGGAGGGGGTATATCGACCCCCCCCACACGTGTCGAAGAAAAAAAAGAGGAGAAGAAGAAAGGAATAGAGGAGAAAAGAGAAAATAGAATATATATATTCTATTTTTCTCTTCTTCTCCTCTTCTTTTTCTTCTTTTTTCTTCTTCTTATTTATTTATCCTCGTCTTCCTCTCCCCTCTTCTTCTCCTTTCTTCCTCTTCTTATTTCCTTTTTCCTCTCATTCTTTTTCTTCTTCTTCCTTCTTAAAAATACATGAAGTAGTATTGCTTGTTTTTTTAAAATAATGTTCAAATTGAAATTTTAGAAAAAAGTAAAGATTTTGCCTAATTCATTGTTCATATGAATATGCAAACATTTGCATATTTACCATAATCAATATCACCAAAAAATCTATGAACAGAAAAAATACTATTTTTTCTGTTAATCTATCTTTTGCATACATATACACACATACATATACTATACATATACATATAATCAGGAAAAACATATATGAATTTGCAAAAAAAAACAGGGGGGAGAGGGGGGCGGTGCCGGCCTTGACCAAAGCGAGAGGCGACGGCGGCGCGGGGCGGCGACGGCGAGGCAGAGGCGACGGTGGCGCGGGGCGGCGACG
>NC_041392.1:674888607-674979483 GCF_002162155.2 Triticum dicoccoides
CTAAAGGGGGGCATTGGTCATGGTTTGTGCCATGAACCGTGACCAATGCCCCCTTTAGTCCCGGTTGGTGCCATCAACCGGGACCAAAGGCCTGCGCCTGCCAAAGCAGCGGTGCGGTGGGATGTTTAGTCCCACCTCGCTAGCTGAGGAGCGGCCGCACCTGTTTATAAGCGCTGCCCCTCCCTCTCCATCGAACTCCTCAGAACTGCAGGCCTTTGGGCCTAATCTCACACCGCTATGCCTGTGGGCCTGCTGGGCCTTCTGCGGTCCTGAATCCTGGCCCATGGATGGGCTTCTAGTCGTATTCAGGTCGTGGTGGACAAGTAGGTGGCATTTTTTTACTATTTGTTTTTTCATTTCTACTTAGAAATAAATACTGTTGGAAATATGCCCTAGAGGCAATAATAAAATGATTATTATATTTCCTTGTTCATGATAATTGTCTATTATTCATGCTATAATTGTATTATCCGGAAATAGTAATACATGTGTGAATACATAGACCATAATGTGTCCCTAGTGAGCCTCTAGTTGACTAGCTCGTTGATCAACAGATAGTCATGGTTTCCTGCCTATGGACATGGGGATGTCATTGATAACGGGATCACATCATTAGGAGAATGATGTGATGGACAAGACCCAAACCTAAGCATAGCACAAAGATTGTGTAGTTCGTTTGCTGTAGCTTTTCTGGATGTCAAGTATCATTTCCTTAGACCATGAGATTGTGCAACTCCCGGATGCCGTAGGAGTGCCTTGGGTGTGCTAAACGTCACAACGTAACTGGGTGACTATAAAGGTACATTACAGGTATCTCCGAAAGTGTCTGTTGGGTTGGCACGAATCGAGACTGGGATTTGTCACTCCGTATGATGGAGAGGTATCTCCGGGCCCACTCAGTAATGCATCATCATAATGAGCTCAATGTGATCAAGTGGTTGATCACGGGATCATGCATTACGGTACGATTAAAGTGACTTGCCAGTAACAAGACTGAACGAGGTATTGGGATACCGACGATCAAGTCTCGGGCAAGTAACGTACCGATTGACAAAGGGAATTGAGTACAAGATTGATTAGTCCTCGACATCGTGGTTCATCCGATGAGATCATCGAGGAGCATGTGGGAGTCAACATGGGTATCCAGATCCCGTTGTTGGTTATTGACCAGAGAGTCGTCTCGGTCATGTCTGCTTGTCTCCCGAACCCGTAGGGTCTACACACTTAAGGTTCAGTGACGCTAGGGTTGTATAGATATGAGTATGCAGTAATCCAAAAGTTGTTTGGAGTACCGGATGAGATCCTGGACATCACGAGAAGTTCCGGAATGGTCCGGAGGTGAAGAATTATATATAGGAAGTGTTATTTCGGCCATCGGGAAAGTTTCAGGGTCACCGGTATTGTACCAGGACCACCGGATGGGTCCCGGGGGTCCACCAGGTGGGGCCACCCATCCCGGAGGGCCCCAAGGGCTGAAGTGGGGAGGGGAACCAGCCCTTAGTGGGCTGGTGCGCCCCCCCTTGGGCCCCCCCATGCGGCTAGGGTTGGGAACCCTAGGGGAGGGGGCGCCTCCACTTGCCTTGGGGGGGTACTCCACCCCCTTGGCCGCCGCCCCCCTAGGAGATCCCATCTCCTTGGGCCGGCGCACCCCCCTAGGGGGCCTATATAAAGGGGGGAGGGAGGGCAGCCACACCTCAAGCCTTGGCGCCTCCCTCTCCCCTGCTACACCTCTCCCTCTCGCAGAAGCTCGGCGAAGCCCTGCTTCGGTGACTGTTGCATCCACCACCACGCCGTCGTGCTGCTGGATCTTCATCAACCTCTCCTTCCCCCTTGCTGGATCAAGAAGGAGGAGACGTCATGCTGACCGTACGTGTGTTGAACGCGGAGGTGACGTCCGTTCGGCGCTAGGATCTCCGGTGATTTGGATCACGACGAGTACGACTCCCTCATCCTCGTTCTTTGAATGCTTCCGCTCGCGATCTACAAAGGTATGTAGAAGAATCCGATCACTCGTTGCTAGATGAACTCATAGATGGATCTTGGTGAAAACGTAGGAATTTTTTTTGTTTTCTGCAACGTTCCCCAATAGTGGCATCATGAGCTAGGTCTATCCGTAGTTCTCTTGCACGAGTAGAACACAATTTGTTGTGGGCGTAGATGTTGTCAACTTTCTTGCCGCTACTAGTCTTATTTTGCTTCAGCGGTATTGTGGGATGAAGCGGCCTGGGCCAACCTTACACGTACGCTTACGTGAGACCGGTTCCACCGACTGACATGCACTAGTTGAATAAGGTGGCTGGCGGGTGTCTGTCTCTCCCACTTTAGTTGGAGCGGATTCGATGAAAAGGGTCCTTATGAAGGGTAAATAGAAGTTGACAAATCACGTTGTGGCTTTAACGTAGGTAAGAAAACGTTCTTGCTAGAACCCTCTTGCAGCCACGTAAAACTTGCAACAACAATTAGAGGACGTCTAACTTGTTTTTGCAGCAAGTGTTTTGTGATGTGATATGGCCAAAGTTGTGATGAATGATGAATGATATATGTGATGTATGAGATCATGTTCTTGTAATAGGAATCACGACTTGCATGTTGATGAGTATGACAACCGGCAGGAGCCATAGGAGTTGTCTTTATTTTTTGTATGACCTGCGTGTCATTGAGAAACGCCATGTAAATTACTTTACTTTATTGCTAAACGTGTTAGTCATAGTAGTAGAAGTAATAGTTGGCGAGCAACTTCATGAAGACACGATGATGGAGATCATGGTGTCATGCCGGTGACAAGATGATCATGGAGCCCCAAGATGGAGATCACAGGAGCTATATGATATTGGCCATATCATGTTACTATTATTTGATTGCATGAGATGTTTATCATGTTTTTGCATCTTGTTTACTTAGAACGACGGTAGTAAATAAGATGATCCCTCATAATAATTACAATAAAGTGTTTCCCCTAACTGTGCGCCGTTGCGACAGTTCGTTGTTTCGAAGCACCACGTGATGATCGGGTGTGATAGATTCCAACGTTCACATACAACGGGTGTAAGACATATTTACACATGCAAACACTTAGGTTGACTTGACGAGCCTAGCATGTACAGACATGGCCTCGGAACACAGAAGACCGAAAGGTCGAGCATGAGTCGTATAGAAGATACGATCAACATGAAGATGTTCACCGATGTTGACTAGTCCGTCTCACGTGATGATCGGACACGGCCTAGTCAACTCGGATCATGTTATACTTACATGACTGGAGGGATGTCTATCTAAGTGGGAGTTCATTGAATAATTTGATTAGATGAACTTAATTATCATGAACTTAGTCTAAAATCTTTACAATATGTCTTGTAGATCAAATGGCCAACATTGTCCTCAACTTCAACGCGTTCCTAGAGAAAACCATGCTGAAAGACGATGGCAGCAACTATACGGACTGGGTCCGGAACCTGAGGATCATCCTCGTAGCTGCCAAGAAAGATTATGTCCTACAAGCACCGCTAGGTGAAGCACCCGCTCTCCCTGCAGAACAAGACGTTATGAATGCTTCGCAGACACGTACTGATGATTACTCCCTCGTTCAGTGCGGCATGCTTTACAGCTTAGAACCGGGGCTCCAAAAGCGTTTTGAGAGACACGGAGCATATGAGATGTTCGAAGAGCTGAAAATGGTTTTTCAAGCTCATGCCCGGGTCGAGAGATATGAAGTCTCCGACAAGTTCTTCAGCTGTAAGATGGAGGAAAATAGTTCTGTCAGTGAGCACATACTCACAATGTCTGGGTTACATAACCGCTTGACTCAGCTGGGAGTTAATCTCCCGGATGACGCGGTCATTGACAGAATCCTCCAGTCGCTTCCACCAAGCTACAAGAGCTTTGTGATGAACTTCAATATGCAGGGGATGGAAAAGACCATTCCTGAAGTATTTGCAATGCTGAAATCAGTAGAGGTAGAAGTCAAAAAGGAACATCAAGTGTTGATGGTGAATAAAACCACTAAGTTCAAGAAAGGCAAGGGTAAGAAGAACTTCAAGAAGGACGGCAAAGGAGTTGCCGCACCCAGTAAGCAAGCTGCCGGGAAGAAGCCAAAGAATGGACCCAAGCCCGAGACTGAGTGTTTTTATTGGAAGGGAAGTGGTCACTGGAAGCGGAACTGCCCCAAATACTTAGCGGACAAGAAGGCCGGCATCACGAAAGGTATATGTGATATACATGTAATTGATGTGTACCTTACCAGTACTCGTAGTAGCTCCTGGGTATTTGATACCGCTGTGGTTGCTCACATTTGTAACTCAAAGTAGGAGCTGCGGAATAAGCGGAGACTGGCGAAGGACGAAGTGATGATGCGCGTCGGGAATGGTTCCAAGGTCGATGTGATCGCCGTCGGCACGCTACCTCTACATTTACCTACGGGATTAGTTTTAAACCTCAATAATTGTTATTTAGTGCCAGCTTTGAGCATGAACATTATATCAGGATCTCGTTTAATACGAGATGGCTACTCATTTAAATCCGAGAATAATGGTTCTTCTATTTATATGAGAGATATGTTTTATGGTCATGCTCCGATGGTGAATGTTTTATTCTTAATGAATCTCGAGCGTAATGCTACACATATTCATAGTGTGAATACCAAAAGATGTAAGGTTGATAATGATAGTCCCACATACTTGTGGCACTGCCTCCTTGGTCACATAGGTGTCAAATGCATGAAGAAGCTCCATGCAGATGGACTTTTAGAGTCTCTTGATTACGAATCATTTGACACGTGCGAACCATGCCTCATGGGTAAAATGACCAAGACTCCGTTCTCAGGAACAATGGAGCGAGCAACCAACTTATTGGAAATCATACATACTGATGTGTGCGGTCCAATGAGTGTTGAGGTTCGCGGTGGCTATCGTTATGTTCTCACCCTCACTGATGACTTGAGTAGATATGGGTATGTCTACTTAATGGAACATAAGTCTGAGACCTTTGAAAAGTTCAAGGAATTTCAGAGTGAGATTGAGAATCAACATGACAGGAAAATCAAGTTCTTGCGATCAGATCGTGGGGGAGAATACTTGAGTCATGAATTTGGCACACACTTAAGAAAATGTGGAATAGTTTCACAACTGACACCGCCTAGAACACCTCAGTGTAATGGTGTGTCCGAACGTCGTAATCGCACTCTATTAGATATGGTGCGATCTATGATGTCTCTTACCGATTTACCGCTATCATTTTGGGGCTATGCTTTAGAGACTGCCGCATTCACTTTAAATAGGGCACTGTCGAAATCCGTTGAGACGACATCGTATGAATTATGGTTTGGGAAGAAACCTAAGCTGTCGTTTCTAAAAGTTTGGGGATGCGATGCTTATGTCAAGAAACTTCAACCTCAAAAGCTTGAACCCAAGTCGGAAAAATGCGTCTTCATAGGATACCCTAAAGAAACTATTGGGTATACCTTCTACCTCAGATCCGAAGGCAAGATCTTTGTTGCCAAGAATGGATCCTTTCTAGAGAAGGAGTTTCTCTCGAAAGAAGTGGGAGGAAAGTAGAGCCTGATGAAATACTGCCTCTTGAAGCAGAGAGTAGCGCAGCTCAGGAAAATGTTCCTGTGGTGCCTGCACCAATTAGAGAGGAAGTTAATAATGATGATCAAGATACTTCTGATCAAGCTCCTACTGAACTTCGAAGGTCCACAAGGACACGTTCCACACCAGAGTGGTACGGCAACCCTGTCTTGGAAATCATGTTGTTAGACAACGGTGAACCTTCGAACTATGAAGAAACGATGGCGGGCCCGGATTCCGACAAATGGCTGGAAGCCATGAAATCCGAGATCGGATCCATGTATGAAAACGAAGTATGGACTTCGACTGACTTGCCCAATGATCGGCGAGCCATAGAAAATAAATGGATCTTTAAGAAGAAGACAGACGCGGATGGTAATGTGACCATCTATAAAGCTCGGCTTGTCGCTAAGGGTTATCAACAAGTTCAAGGGGTTGACTATGATGAGACTTTCTCACCGGTAGCGAAGCTGAAGTCCGTCTGAATCATGTTAGCAATTGCCGCATTCTATGATTATGAGATATGGCAAATGGACGTCAAAACGGCATTCCTTAATGGTTTCCTTAAGGAAGAATTGTATATGATGGAGCCGGAAGGTTTTGTCGATCCTAAGAATGCTGACAAGGTGTGCAAGCTCCAACGCTCGATTTATGGGCTGGTGCAAGCATCTCGGAGTTGGAACATTCGCTTTGATGAGATGATCAAAGAGTTTGGGTTTATGCAGACTTATGGAGAAGCCTGCGTTTACAAGAAAGTGAGTGGGAGCTCTGTAGAATTTCTCATATTATATGTAGATGACATACTTTTGACGGGAAATGATATAGAGCTTTTGGACAGCATTAAGGCCTACTTGAATAAGAGTTTTTCAATGAAGGACCTTGGAGAAGTTGCTTATATATTAGGCATCAAGATCTATAGAGATAGATCAAGACGCCTCATAGGTCTTTCACAAAGCATATACCTTGATAAGATATTGAAGAAGTTCAATATGGATCAGTCTAAGAAGGGGTTCTTGCCTGTGTTGCAAGGTGTGAAATTGAGCTCAGCTTAATGTCCAACCACGGCAGAAGATATAGAAGAGATGAGTGTCATCCCCTATGCCTCAGCCATAGGGTCTATTATGTATGCCATGCTGTGTACCAGACCTGATGTAAACCTTGCCGTAAGTTTGGTAGGTAGGTACCAAAGTAATCCCGGCAAGGAACACTGGACAGCGGTCAAGAATATCCTAAAGTACCTGAAAGGGACTAAGGAAATGTTTCTCGTTTATGGAGGTGACGAAGAGCTCTTCATAAAGGGTTACGTCGATGCTAGCTTCGACACAGATCTGGATGACTCTAAGTCACAAACCGGATACGTATATATTTTGAATGGTGGGGTAGTAAGCTGGTGCAGTTGCAAGCAAAGCGTTGTGGCGGGATCTACATGTGAAGAGGAGTACATGGCAGCCTCGGAGGCAGCACACCAAGCAGTCTGGGTGAAGGAGTTCATTACCGACCTAGGAGTCATACCCAATGCGTCGGGACCGATGACTCTAACACTGGAGCTATTGCCCTTGCCAAGGAGCCCAGGTTTCACAGGAAGACCAGGCATATCAAGCGTCTCTTCAACTCCATTCATGAAAGTGTTCAAAATGGAGACATAGAGATTTGTAAAGTACATACGGACCTGAATGTAGCAGATCCGTTGATTAAACCTCTCCCTAGAGCAAAACATGATCAACACCAGAATTCCATGGGTGTTCGATTCATCACAATGTAACTAGATGATTGACTCTAGTGCAAGTGGGAGACTGTTGGAAATATGCCCTAGAGGCAATAATAAAATGATTATTATATTTCCTTGTTCATGATAATTGTCTATTATTCATGCTATAATTGTATTATCCGGAAATCGTAATACATGTGTGAATACATAGACCATAATGTGTCCCTAGTGAGCCTCTAGTTGACTAGCTCGTTGATCAACAGATAGTCATGGTTTCCTGGCTATGGACATGGGGATGTCATTGATAACGGGATCACATCATTAGGATAATGATGTGATGGACAAGACCCAAACCTAAGCATAGCACAAAGATCGTGTAGTTCGTTTGCTGTAGCTTTTCTGGATGTCAAGTATCATTTCCTTAGACCATGAGATTGTGCAACTCCCGGATGCTGTAGGAGTGCCTTGGGTGTGCCAAACGTCACAACGTAACTGGGTGACTATAAAGGTACATTACAGGTATCTCCGAAAGTGTCTGTTGGCTTGGCACGAATCGAGACTGGGATTTGTCACTCCGTATGACGGAGAGGTATCTCTGGGCCCAATCGGTAATGCACCATCATAATGAGCTCAATGTGATCAAGTGGTTGATCACGGGATCATGCATTACGGTACGAGTAAAGTGACTTGCCGGTAACGAGACTGAACGAGGTATTGGGATACCAACAATCAAGTCTCGGGCAAGTAACGTACCGATTGACAAAGGGAATTGAGTACGGGATTGATTAGGTCCTCGACATTGTGGTTCATCCGATGAGATCATCGAGGAGCATGTGGGAGCCAACATGGGTATCCAGATCCCGCTGTTGGTTATTGACCAGAGAGTCGTCTTGGTCATGTCTGCTTGTCTCCCGAACCCGCAGGGTCTACACACTTAAGGTTCGGTGATGCTAGGGTTGTATAGATATGAGTATGCAGTAATCCGAAAGTTGTTCGGAGTCCCGGATGAGATCCTGGACGTCACGAGAAGTTCCGGAGGTGAAGAATTATATATAGGAAGTGTTATTTCGGCCATCGGGAAAGTTTTGGGGTCACCGGTATTGTACCGGGTCCACCGGATGGGTCCCGGGGGTCCACCGGGTGGGGCCACCCATCCAGGAGGGCCCCAAGGGCTGAAGTGGGGAGGGGAACCAGCCCTTAGTGGGCTGGTGCGCCCCCCTTGGGCCCCCCATGTGCCTAGGGTTGGGAACCCTAGGGGAGGGGGCGCCTCCACTTGCCTTGGGGGGTACTCCACCCCCTTGGCCGCCGCCCCCCTAGGAGATCCAATCTCCTAGGGCCGGTGCACCCCCCTAGGGGGCCTATATAAAGGGGGGAGGGAGGGCAGCCACACCTCAAGCCTTGGCGCCTCCCTCTCCCCTGCTACACCTCTCCCTCTCGCAGAAGCTCGGCGAAGCCCTGCTGCGGTGACTGCTGCATCCACCACCACACCGTCGTGCTGCTGGATCATCATCAACCTCTCCTTTCCCCTTGCTGGATCAAGAAGAAGGAGACGTCACGCTGACCGTACGTGTGTTGAACGCGGAGGTGTCGTCCGTTCGGCGCTAGGATCTCCGGTGATTTGGATCACGACGAGTACGACTCCCTCATCCCCGTTCTTTGAATGCTTCCGCTCGCGATCTACAAAGGTATGTAGGTGCATCCAATCACTCGTTGCTAGATGAACTCATAGATGGATCTTGGTGAAAACGTAGGAATTTTTTTTGTTTTCTGCAACGTTCCCCAACAAATACTTATAGTTTTTTAGTGATTTTTTTCTTTTAGGTCACAAAAATTATAAACTTTCTGTTAGTGCCATTAGTTTTAAAATTTGAATAGTTTAAATTTGAATTTTTTAAAATTTGTGTGAATCACTAGTTTATGAATAACTTTACTATAAAAATTGATTTTTGAGTCATTCTTTTTCCTGCTATTTAATATTACTGTGTTTTATCATTATACTCAATTCGGTAATTTTAGTTAGTCATAACAAATATTATAGGCATTTTTTTTACTATTTACTTTTTCATTTCTACTTAGAACAAAATTCTTATAGTTTTTTTAGTGATTTATTTTTTCTTTTAGGTCACAAAAATTATAAACTTTCTGCATTATTTATTTTCTTTTGTTTTTTGCTTTATTTTTCTAATTCTTTTTGCTTTTAGTTTTAGAAAAATTATAAACTTTCTGTTAGTGCCATTAGTTTTTAAATTTGAAAACACTTTTTTAGTTTTTTTGTTTTCTCTGTTGCTTTATTTATTTTATTTTGTTTCTACTTACAACAAAATACTTATTGTTGCTATTTTTATTTTTTTTAGTTTTTTTGTTTTGTTTTCTGTATTATTTATGTTCTTTTGTTTTTTGCTTTATTTTTTAATTCTTTTTTCTTTTAGGTCACCAAAATTATAAACTTTCTGTTAGTGCCATTAGTTTTAGAAAAATTATAAACTTTCTGTTAGTGCCATTAGTTTTCAAATTTGAATTCTTTGAAATTTTTGTGAATCAAAAGTTTGTGATGAACTTTACTAAAAAAATGAACATAGATGCACCTATAGAGAAAATTCGACCTAAATTCATAGTTTTCAAATGAACTCTGAAAAAGTTGGCATAGCATACTCGTGTGTTACAAAGTTGGCATGGTATCATCATAATAGTTGCGGGAGAAAGTGTTCACTTTTTCTTCGCTTGTGTCATTTTCTTATTGCGCCGTAACCATGGATAATCTTCAGACATGTCTGTCTTGCCCTCCACTCCCAGGATATCCCTTTTTCCTGAAAGAACTATGTGGCGCTTTGGCTCATCGTATGATGTATTCGCTTCCTTATCTTTTCTTTTTCTTGGTTTGGTAGACATGTCCTTCACATAGATAACATGTGCCACATCATTGGCTAGGACGAACGGTTCGTCAGTGTACCCAAGATTTTTCAGATCCACTGTTGTCATTCTGTACTGTGGGTCTACCTGTACCCCGCCGCCTGACAGATTGACCCATTTGCACTTAAACAAAGGGACCTTAAAATCATGTCCGTAGTCAAGTTCCCATATGTCCACTATGTAACCATAATATGTGTCCTTTCTGCTCTCGGTTGCTGCATCAAAGTGGACACCGCTGTTTTGGTTGGTGCGCTTTTGATCTTGGGTGATTGTGTAAAATGTATTCCCATTTATCTCATATCCTTTGTAAGTCAATACAGTCAAAGATGGTCCCCTGGACAACAAGTACAGCTCATCACAAACAGTGTTGTCACCTCTGAGACGTGTTTCCAACCAACTGCTGAAAGTCCTGATGTGTTCACATGTAATCCAGTCGTCGCACTGCTCCGGGTGTTTGGAGCGCAGACTATTCTTGTGTTAATCGACATACGGGGTCACCAAGGTAGAGTTCTGTAGAACTATGTAGTGTGCTTGAGACCAAGAATATCCGTCCCTACATATTATTGAGTCACTTCCAAGAGTGCCTTTTCCAGTCAGTCTCCCCTCATACCGCGATTTAGGGAGACCTATCTTCTTAAGGCTAGGAATGAAGTCAACACAAAACCCGATAACATCCTTTGTTTGATGGCCCATGGAGATGCTTCCTTCTGGCCGAGCGCGGTTACGGACATATTACTTTAGGACTCCCATGAACCTCTCAAAGGGGAACATATTGTGTAGAAATATGGGCCCAGTATGACAATCTCGTCAACTAGATGAACTAGGACGTGTGTCATGATATTGAAGAAGGATGGTGGGAACAGCAGCTCGAAACTGACAAGACATTGCGCCACATCACTCCTTAGCCTTGGTACAATTTCTGGATCGATCACCTTCTGAGAGATTGCATTGAGGAATGCACATAGCTTCACAATGGCTAATCGGACGTTTTCCGGTAGAAGCCCCCTCAATGCAATCGGAAGCAGCTGCGTCATAATCACGTGGCAGTCATGAGACTTTAGGTTCTGAAACTTTTTCTCTGGCATATTTATTATTCCCTTTATATTCGACGAGAAGCCAGTCATGACCTTCATACTGAGCAGGCATTCAAAGAAGATTTCTTTCTCTTCTTTCGTAAGAGCGTAGCTGGCAGGACCTTTATACTGCTTCGGAGGCATGCCGTCTTTTTCGTGCAAACATTGCAGGTCCTCCCGTGCCTCAGGTGTATCTTTTGTCTTCCCATACACGCCCAAGAAGCCTAGTAGGTTCATGCAAAGGTTCTTCATCATGTGCATCACATCGATTGAAGAGCGGACCTCTAGGTCTTTCCAGTAGGGTAGGTCCCAAAATATAGATTTCTTCTTACACATGGGTGTGTGTCCCTCAGCGTCATTCGGAACAGCTACTCCGCCGGGACCCTTTCCAAAGATTACGTGTAAATCATTGACAATAGCAAGTACGTGATCACCGGTACGCATGGCAGGCTTCTTCCCGTGATCTGCCTCGCCTTTGAAATGCTTGCCATTTTTTGACATTGATGGTTGGTCAGAAGAAATTGACGATGGCCCAGGTACACATTCTTCCTGCATTTGTCCAGGTATATAGTTTCAGTGTCATCTAAACAGTGCGTGCATGCGTGGTATCCTTTGTTTGTCTGTCCTAAAAGGTTACTGAGAGCGGGCCAATCGTTGATGGTCACGAACAGCAACGCCTTTAGGTTAAATTCCTCCTGTCTGTGCTCATACCATGACCGTACACTGTTTCCATTCCACAGCTGTAAAAGTTCTTCAAATAATGGCCTTAGGTACACATGAATGTCGTTGTCGGGTTGCTTAGGGCCATGGATGAGAACTGGCATCATAATGAACTTCCGCTTCATGCACATCCAAGGAGGAAGGTTATACATACATAGAGTCACGGGCAAGGTGCTGTGATTGCTGCTCTGCTCCCTGAAAGGATTAATGCCATCCGCGCTTAAAGCAAACCATACATTCCTTGGGTCCTTTGCAAACTCATCCCAGTACTTTCTCTCGATTTTTCTCCACTGTGACCCGTCAGCGGGTGCTCTCAACTTCCCGTCTTTCTTCTGGTCCTCACTGTGCCATCGCATCAACATGGCATGCTCTTCGTTTCTGAACAGACGTTTCAACCGTGGTATTATAGGAGCATACCACATCACCTTCGCAGGAAACCTCTTCCTGGGGGGCTCGCCGTCAACATCACCAGGGTCATCTCGTTTGATCTTATACCGCAATGCACCGCATACCGGGCATGCGTTCAGATCCTTGTATGCACCATGGTAGAGGATGCAGTCATTAGGGCATGCATGTATCTTCTCCACCTCCAATCCTAGAGGGCATACGACCTTCTTTGCTGCGTATGTACTGTCGGGCAATTCGTTATCCTTTGGAAGCTTCTTCTTCAATATTTTCAGAAGCTTCTCAAATCCTTTGTCAGCCACAACATTCTCTGCCTTCCACTGTAGCAATTACAGTACAGTACCGAGCTTTTTCTTGCCATCTTCGCAATTGGGGTACAACCCTTTTTTGTGATCCTCTAACATGCGATCGAACTTCAGCTTCTCCTTTTGACTTTCGCATTGCGTCCTTGCATCGACAATGACCCGACGGAGATCATCATGATCGGGCACATTGTCTAGTTCCTCTTGATCTTCAGTAGCTTCACCCGTTGCAGCATCATTGGGCACATCGTCTGGTTCCTCTTGATCTTCACCAGCCCCTCCCACCCGTTGCAACATCAACGTATTCAGGGGGCACATAGTTGTCATCGTACTCTTCTTCTTCGCCGTCTTCCATCATAACCCCTATTTCTCCGTGCCTCGTCCAAACATTATAGTGTGGCATGAAACCATTGTAAAGCAGGTGGGAGTGAAGGATTTTCCGGTTAGAGTAAGACCTCGTATTCCCACATTCAGTGCATGGACAACATATAAAACCATTCTGCTTGTTTGCCTCAGCCTCATCGAGAAACTCATGCACGCCCTTAATGTACCCGGAGGTGTGTCTGTCACCGTACATCCATTGCCGGTTCATCTGCGTGAATTATATATAATTAAGTGTCCAAATTAATAGAAGTTCATCATCACATTAAAACCAAAGTACATACATAGTTCTCATCTAACAACATATAGCTCTCCAGAGCATCTAATTAATTAAACCATACATTGAAACTATGCAAAACATTTCAATGCGAAAACAAATGTGATCATAATCGCAACCAATGTAACAATTGATCCAACGGCATAATGATACCAAGCCTCGGTATGAATGGCATATTTTCTAATCTTTCTAATCTTCAAGCTCATTGCATCCATCTTGATCTTGTGATCATCGACGACATCCGCAACATGCAACTCCAATATCATCTTCTCCTCCTCAATTTTTTTATTTTTTCCTTCAACAAATTGTTTTCTTCCTCAACTAAATTTAACCTCTCAACAATAGGTTCGGTTGGAATTTCCGATTCACATACATCCTACATAAAGAAAATCTATGTCACGTTGGTCGGCATAATTTTCATAAACAATAAATGAACCAATAGTTATAAAGATAATATATATATATATATACCACATCCGAATCATAGATAGGACGAGGGCCGACGGGGGCGGATACGAAAACCATCGCACTATATAAGATGCAATAATAAAATTAAGAAAATAATACAAGTATCTATGTAAACATACAAGTAAGAATTTTTTTCCTTTCAGAAAGAAGATAAGAACAAGAGGCTCACCACAGTGGTGTCGGCGATGAGCTGGACGCGGGTGATCGACGGTGGTGAAGACGGCGACGGGGCGTGACGGACCGCTAAACCTAGACAAATATTGAGGAAAATGGAGCTTGGAGGTCGAGCTTGTAGAGGAGAAAGCTTAAGTAGTGTGGCTCGGGCATTCCATCGAACACTTTGTGTGGATAGGAGGTGAGCTAGAGCACCACCAAGCCCTCTCCCCCTCGGCCAGAAAAAAACAGAGCAGTGTGCTCTGCTCTTACGCGAGGGGGTATATATAGGCACATCATTGGTCCCGGTTGGTGGCATGAACTGGCACTAAACGGGAGCCTTTGTTCCTGGTTCAAGCCACCAACCGGGACCAATGGTGGTGGGCCAGGCGCGAGGCCCACTGGTCCCGGTTTGTCCCACCAACCGGGACCAAAAGGTCCAGATGAACAGGGACCAATGGCCAACGTGGCCCGGCCGGCCCCCTGGGCTCACGAACTGGGTCCAATGCCCCCATTGGTCCTGGTTCTGGACTGAACCGGGACTAATGGGCTGATCCGACCTGGACCGTTGCCCCCTTTTCTACTAATGTATCCTTAAAGTTCTAGATGAGCCGGGCCTTTAACTCAACCCATGACCCGATGGAATTAGCTGGGAGCCCCTTTAACCAAGTACAGGCCGTTCCTTCCAACATCAAAGGAAAGTATTTAGCACAAGTTGCTTCACTGACATCCAACAACTCCATGGCCATCTCATAACCGTCAACCCACGTTTCAGGACTTAAATCAGCGGTGTAATTGGGCACCTTACGAGGCCCTTCGAAATCCTTGGGCAGACGCTCATTCCACAAATCCGGCACTAAACACGGCACCCCCAAGTTTCTAAAGGTCAGACCCGGCTCCACCGAGGTGGTTGGATGAATCGGAGTTGGTTCATGAGCCGCATACTGAGCCGCCAGCTCGGCCTCTCGACGGGCTCTTCCTTAATCCACCATGTTCTGAGCATTAGCACCACCGCCCGCCGGGTCATTACCACGTGACGGGTTATGATTCCGTCCACTGCTTGAGACTGTCGGCTCATCTAAATGTCTGTTGTAGCTTCGGCTCGGGCGAGGTGTGGAATGAATGCTATCACGGCTGTAAGAGTAAGCCTGCTGCTGCACCAATGCTGTCTGAAGAAACTCTCTAGCCCTCCGTGTTTCAGCTGTTGTTGGCGAGTCACCTTCCACAGGGATAGCCGCTAGTCGGGACGCCGCAACAACCATATTATCCAAAGGGTTGGAGTAATGACCCGGTGGCGTCGATATATGTTGTGGCGGGTTACTGTTCTGTCGAGGCAGATCCATTACACGTGGCTGAGCCGATGTTCCTGTCCCAGGCGCTCCGGCCCAGTTTACTGCTGTCAGGTTACTGGTTCCTGCCCCTGGCGTGTTAAAAAGATTCCTTGCTTCACAAGTCACCGGCAGACGACTCTGATACTAATGTCTACTACACAACCTTCTTCTTGTAGACGTTGTTGGGCCTCCAAGTGCAGAGGTTTGTAGGAAAGTAGCAAATTTCCCTCAAGTGGATGACCTAAGGTTTATCAATCCGTAGGAGGCGTAGGATGAAGATGGTCTCTCTCAAGCAACCCTGCAACCAAATAACAAAGAGTCTCTTGTGTCCCCAACACACCCAATACAATGGTAAATTGTATAGGTGCACTAGTTCGGCGAAGATATGGTGATACAAGTGCAATATAGATAGTAGATAATGGTTTTTGTAATCTGAAAATATAAAAACAGCAAGGTAACGAATGATAAAAGTGAGCACAAACGGTATTGCAATGCGTTGAAACAAGGCCTAGGGTTCATATTTTCACTAGTATAAGTTCCCTCAACAATAATAACATAATTGGATCATATAACTATCCCTCAACATGCAACAAAGAGTCACTCCAAAGTCACTAATAGCAGAGAACAAACAAAGAGATTATGGTGGGGTACGAAACCACCTCAAAGTTATTCTTTCCAATCAATCCGTTGGGCTATTCCTATAAGTGTCACAAATAGCCCTAGAGTTCGTACTAGAATAACACCTTAAGACACAGATCAATCAAAACCCTAATGTCACCTCAAGTATCCGTGGGTATGATCATACGATATGCATCACACAATCTCAGATTCATCTATTCAACCAACAGATAGAACCTCGAAGAGTGCCCCAAAGTTTCTACCAGAGAATCACTACGAAAACGTGTGCCAACCCCTATGCATAGGTTCATGGGCGGAACCCGCAAGTTGATCACCAAAACATACATCAAGTGAATCACGTGATATCCCATTGTCACCACAGATACGCACGGCAAGACATACATCAAGTGTTCTCAAATCTTTAAAGACTCAATCCGATAAGATAACTTCAAAGGGAAAACTCAATCCATTACAAGAGAGTAGAGGGGGAGGGGAAACATAAGATCCAACTATAATAGCAAAGCTCGCGATACATCAAGATCGTGCCAAATCAAGAACACGAGAGAGAGAGAGAGAGAGAGAGAGATCAAACACATAGCTACTGGTACATACCCTCAGCCCCGAGGGAGAACTACTCCCTCCTTGTCATGGAGAGCACCGGGATGATGAAGATGGCCACAAGAGAGGAATTTCCCCCTCCGGCAGGGTGCCGGAACGAGTCTAGATTGGCTTTCGGTGGCTACGGATGCTTCTGGCGGCAAAACTCCCGATCTATTGTGCTCCCGGATGTTTTTAGGGTATATGGAGATATATAGGCGGAAGAAGTACGTCAGGGGGGCCATGAGGGGCCCACGAGGGTGGAGGGCGCGCCCTAGGGGGGTGGGCGCGCTCCCTACCTCGTGGCCTCCTCGAAGGTCCCCTGACGTGCACTCCAAGTCTTTGGGCTTCTTTCCTTCCAAAAATGGGTTCCGTGAAGTTTCAGGTCAATTGGACTCTGTTTGGTTTTCCTTTTCTTTGAAACCCTAAAACAAGGTAAAAACAGAAACTGGCACAGGGCTCTGGGTTAATAGGTAAGTCCCAAAAAATGATATAAAAGTGTATAATAAAGCCCATAAACATCCAAAATAGTAGATAATATAGCATGGAGCAATCAAAAATTATAGATACGTTGGAGACGTATCAGCATCCCCACGCTTAATTCTTGCTCATCCTCGAGTAGGTAAATGATAAAAACAGAATTTTTGATGCGGAGTGCTACTTGGCATAATTTCAATGCAATTCTTCTTAATTGTGGTATGAATATTCAGATCTGAAAGATTCAAGACAAAAGTTCATTGACATAAAAATGATAATACTTCAAGCATACTAACTAAGCAATTATGTCTTGTCAAAATAACATGGCCAAAGAAAGTTCATCCCTACAAAATCATATGGTTTAGTCATATTTCATTTTCGTCACACAAGAATGCTCTCATCATGCAAAACCCCGATGACAAGCCAAGCAATTGTTTCATACTTTAGTAATCTCAAACCTATAAACTTTCACACAATATATGAGCGCGAGCCATGGACATAGCACTATGGGTGGAATAGAATATAATGAGGGGGTTATGTGGAGAAGACAAAAAGGAGAAAGTCTCACATCAAAGAGGCTAATCAATGGGCTATGGAGATGCCCATCGAATGATGTCAATGCAAGGAGTAGGTATTGCCATGCAACGGATGCACTAGAGCTATAAATGTATGAAAGCTCAACAAAAGAAACTAAGTGGGTGTGCATCCAACTTGCTTGCTCACGGAGACCTAGGGCACTTGAGGAGGCCCATTGTTGGAATATACAAGCCAAGTTCTATAATGAAAAATTCCCACTAGTATATGAAAGTGACAAAACAAGAGACTCTCTATCATGAGGATTATGGTGCTACTTTGAAGCACAAGTGTGGCAAAGGATAGTAGCATTGTCCCTTCTCTCTTTTTCTTTCATTTTTTATTTTTTATTTTTTTGGGCCTTCTCTTTTTTATGGCCTTTTTCTTTTCTTTTTTTGGGCCTTCTCTTTTTTATGCCCTTTCTCTTTTTTTATTCCTCACTTGGGACAATACTCTAGAAAATGATGATCATCACACTTCTATTTATTTACAACTCAATGATTACAACTCGATACTAGAACAAGATATGACTCTATATGAATGCCTCCGGCGGTGTACCGGGATTGCGATGAGTCAAGTGTGACATGTATGAAAAATTATGAACGGTGGCTTTGCCACAAATACGATGTCAACTACATGATCATGCAAAGCAATATGACAATGATGAATGTGTCATGATAAACTGAATGGTGGAAAGTTGCATGGCAATATATCTCGGAATGGCTTTGGAAATGACATAATATGTAGGTATGGTGCCTGTTTTGAGGAAGATATAAGGAGGTTTATGTGTGACAGAGTGTATCGTATCACGGGGTTTGGATGCACCGGCGAAGTTTGCGCCAACTCTCAATGTGAGAAAGGGCAATGCACGGTACGAAGAGGCTAGCAAGGATGGAAGGGTGAGAGTGCATATAATCCATGGACTCAACATTAGTCATAAAGAACTCACATACTTATTGCAAAAATCTACAAGTCATCAAAAACCTCAATACTATGCGCATGCTCCTAGGGGGATAGATTTGTAGGAAAAGACCATCGCTCATCCCCGACGGCCACTCATAAGGAAGACAATCAAATAACACCTCATGTTTCAAATTTGTTGCATAACGTTTACCATACGTGCATGCTACGGGACTTGCAAACTTCAACACAAGCATTTCTCAAATTCACAACTACTCAACTAGCACGACTTTGGTATTATTACCTCCATGTCCCAAAACAATCATCAAGCATCAAACTTCTCTTAGTATTCAAAACACTCATAAGAAAATTTTACAAATCTCGAATACCTAGCATATTAGGATTTTAAGAAAATTACCATGCTATTTAAGACTCTAAAAAATAATCTAAGTGAATTATGAGAGTTCATCTATTTCTTCAAAATAAAACTACCACCATGATCTAAAAGATATAAGTGAAGCACTAGAGCAAACAACAAACTACTCCGAAAGATATAAGTGAAGATCAATGAGTAGTCGAATAATTATGCAACTATGTGAAGACTCTCTAACATTTAATAATTTCAGATCTTGATATTTTATTCAAACAGCAAGCAAAACTAAATAAAATAAAATGACGCTCCAAGCAAAACACATATAATGTGGTGAATAAAAATATAGCTCCAAGTAAAGTTACCGATGAACGAAGACGAAAGAGGGGATGCCTTCCGGGGCATCCCCAAGCTTAGGCTCTTGGATATACTTGAATATTACCTTGGGGTGCCTTGGGAATCCCCAAGCTTAGGCTCTTGCCACTCCTTATCCCATAGTCTATTGAATCCTTACCCAAAACTTGAAAACTTCACAACACAAAACTTAACAGAAAACTCGTAAGCTCCGTTAGTATAAAAAAATGAATCACCACTTCAAAGTACTGTAATGAACACATTCTTTATTTATATTGGTGTTAAACCTACTGTATTCCAACTTCTCTATGGTTCATACCCTCCGATACTACTCATAGATTCATCAAAATAAGCAAACAACACATAGAAAACAGAATCTTTCAAAAACAGAACAGTCTGTAGTAATCTGGATCAAACGTATACTTCTTGAACTCATAAAATTCTCAAATAAATTTCTGGACCTGAGAAATTTATCTATTAATCATCTGAAAAAAAGAATTATCTAAATAGCACTCTCCAAATAAAAATGGCAGCAATTCTCGTGAGCGCTAAAGTTTCTGTTTTTTACAGCATGATCAACACGACTTTCCCCAAGTCTTCCCAAAGGTTCTACTTGGCACAAACACTAATTAAAAGCATAAAACCACATCTAAACAGAGGATAGATGAATTATTTATTACTAAACAGGAACAAAAAGCAAGCAACTATAATAAAGTTGGGTTGCCTCCCAACAAGCGCTATCGTTTAACGCCCCTAGGTAGGCATGATGATTTCAATGATGCTCACATAAATGATAAGAATTGGAACATAAAGAGAGCATCATGAAGAATATGACTAGCACATTTAAGCCTAACCCACTTCCTATGCATAGGGATTTTGTGAGAAAACAACTTATGGGAACAAGAATCAACTTGCATAGGAAAGGAAAACATGCATAACTTCAAAACTTTAAGCACATAGAGAGGAAAATTGATATTATTGCAATTCCTACAAGCATATATTCCTCCCTCATAATAATTTTCAGTAGCATCATGAATGAATTCAACAATATAACCAGCACCTAAAGCATTCTTTTCATGATATACAAGCATAGAAAATTTACTACTCTCCACATAAGCAAGGTTCTTCTCATTAATACTAGTGGGAGCAAACTCAACAAAATAACTATCATGTGATTCAAAATTAAGATCGAGATGACAAGTTTCATGGTTATCATTATTATTTAAAGCATACGTGTCATCACAATAATCATCATATATAGGAGGCATGCTTTCATCATAATAAATTTGCTCATCAAAACTTGGGGGACAAAAAATATCATCTTCATCAAACATAGCTTCCCCAAGCTTGTGGCTTTGAATATCATTAGCATCATGGATATTCAAGGAATTCGTACTAACAACATTGCAATCATGCCTATCATTCAAATATTTCGTGCCAAACATTTTATAGATTTCTGCTTCTAGCACTTGAGCACAATTATCCTTTCCATCATACTCACGAAAGATATTAAAAAGGTGAAGCATATGAGACAAACTCAATTCCATTTTTTTATAGTTTTATTTTATAAATTAAACTAGTGATAAAACAAGAAACTAAAAGACTCGATTGCAAGATCTAAAGAAATACCTTCAAGCACTCACCTCCCCGGCAACGACACCAGAAAAGAGCTTGATGTCTACTACACAACCTTCTTCTTGTAGACGTTGTTGGGCCTCCAAGTGCAGAGGTTTGTAGGACAATAGCAAATTTCCCTCAAGTGGATGACCTAAGGTTTATCAATCCGTAGGAGGCATAGGATGAAGATGGTCTCTCTGAAGCAACCCTGCAACCAAATAACAAAGAGTCTCTTGTGTCCCCAACACACCCAATACAATGGTAAATTGTATAGGTGCACTAGTTCGGCGAAGAGATGGTGATACAAGTGCAATATAGATAGTAGATAATGGTTTTTGTAATATGAAAAATATAAAAACAGCAAGGTAACGAATGATAAAAGTGAGCACAAACGGTATTGCAATGCGTTGAAACAAGGCCTAGGGTTCATACTTTCACTAGTGTAAGTTCCCTCAACAATAATAACATAATTGGATCATATAACTATCCCTCAACAAGCAACAAAGAGTCACTCCAAAGTCACTAATAGTGGAGAACAAACGAAGAGATTAAGGTAGGGTACGAAACCACCTCAAAGTTATTCTTTCCAATCAATCCGTTGGGCTATTCATATAAGTGTCACAAATAGCCCTAGAGTTCGTACTAGAATAACACCTTCAGACACAAATCAATCAAAACGCTAATATCACCTAGATACTCCAATGTCACCTCAAGTATCCGTGGGTATGATTATATGATATGCATCACACAATCTCAGATTCATCTATTCAACCAACACATAGAACCTCAAAGAGTTCCCCAAAGTTTCTACCGAAGAATCACGACGAAAACATGTGCCAGCCCCTATGCATAGGTTCATGGGCGGAACCCGCAAGTTGATCACCAAAACATACATCAAGTGAATCACGTGATATCCCATTGTCACCACAGATACGCACGGCAAGACATACATCAAGTGTTCTCAAATCTTTAAAGACTCAATCCGATAAGATAACTTCAAAGGGAAAACTCAATCCATTACAAGAGAGTAGTGGGGGAGGAGAAACATAAGATCCAACTATAATAGCAAAGCTCGCGATACATCAAGATCGTGCCAAATCAAGAACACGAGAGAGAGAGAGAGAGAGAGAGAGAGAGAGAGATCAAACACATAGCTACTGGTACATACCCTCAGCCCCGAGGGAGAACTACTCCCTCTTCGTCATGGAGAGCACCGGGATGATGAAGATGGCCACTGGAGAGGGATTGCCCCCTCCGGCAGGGTGCCGGAACGGGTCTAGATTGGCTTTCGGTGGCTACGGAGGCTTCTGGCGGCGGAACTCCTGATCTATTGTGCTCCTGGATGTTTTTAGGGTATATGGAGATATATAGGCGGAAGAAGTACGTTAGGGGGGACCACGAGGGGCCCACGAGGGTGGAGGGCGCACCCTAGGGGGTGGGCGCGCCCCCCTACCTCGTGGCCTCCTCGGAGGTCCCCTGACGTGCACTCCAAGTCTTCTGCGCTTCTTTCCTTCCAAAAATGGGTTCCGTGAAGTTTCAGGTCAATTGGACTCCGTTTGGTTTTCCTTTTCTTCGAAACCCTAAAACAAGGTAAAAACAGAAACTGGCACTAGGCTCTGGGTTAATAGGTTAGTCCCAAAAATGATATAAAAGTGTATAATAAAGCCCATAAACATCCAAAACAGTAGATAATATAGCATGGAGCAATCAAAAATTATTGATACGTTCGAGACATATCAGATACCTCCTTCTCATCACTTCATTTTAGGCGTTCTGATCTAGCATGAGCTGGTAAGATTCCGAGTGGACTCGTTGTGCTTGTGCATCAAAAGCAGCTCGCTCCTCAGCCATCCTGGTATTTTTAGCGTTCAGCGCCTCCCTAGCCTGTGTTATATCATCACACACCTTTGTAATCGCTGCATTATGCTGATCTTGATCCATCGGGTTAACAGCTGCCGTAATCAGCATAGTCAGCTTGTCCAATAAACAAGTTAAAACCTGAGCCGACGGGCGCTCAGGGCCTCCTGTCCCGGCGGCCGCCACCGCTCCTGACCCGGAAACCAGCTCCGCTGCCGTTGATGAGTGCTATATAGGCTGTGTACCGGCCATGAAGATTGCAACCCGGTTTGGTGGCTCACAATGGTCTGGAATACTGTCGCCATCGGAACAACCCCCAAGCCGGCCGTCTTGCAATTGGTACAATGACTCTGTCTCACTAGTGGATGACCCGCCATCAAAATAGACGACGATCTCGTCACCTGATGTTGTTCTGTCCTCAGATCCCTCATCATGGATATATCCCACAAAGGCATGTTTCATGGCCGGCCAAACCCAGGTGGGTCTCACACGGTGAGCCGTCTCGACGATGTCGGTGTAGATGTTCGGCTCAGGGCCCGGTTTGCCGATCTTGCCGATGAAGACGTGAATTCCGCCAAAGGGGACCCGGTACCCGTACTCAATTGAGCCGGCTTCGGGGCCCTAGCCTGCATCATCGATGTAGAGCCTGCCGCGACGACTCTTGGTCATCCGGCCCATGGCGTATCCCTTGATCCCTTTGAAGTTGCCCTTCAAGAACTCAAAACCATCTTGCGATAGCCCCACGGTGGGTGCCAACTATCGTGGAAATATCATGTCAGATGTCCTAGAGAGAGCACTTAGTCGTGGAGCCATCGCATTGAGGTTAGCTTAATGGGGTTAATCAGGACAAAGGTGTTGGGGATCGTAGCAGAAATTTAAAATTTTCTACGCATCACCAAGATCAATCTATGGAGTAATCTAGCAACGAGGGGAAGGAGAGTGCATCTACATACCCTTGTAGATCGCAAAGCGGAAGCGTTCAAGTGAACGGGGTTGATGGAGTCGTACTCGTCATGATCCAAATCACCGATGATCCTAGTGCCGAACGGACGACACCTCCGTGTTCAACACACGTACAGCCTGGTGACGTCTCCTACGCCTTGATCCAGCAAGGGGAGAAGGAGTGGTTGGGGAAGACTCCATCCAGCAGCAGCACGATGGCGTGGTGGTGGTGGAGGAGCGCGGGACTCCAGCAGGGCTTCGCCAAGCACTACGAGAGACGAGGAGGGAGAGGGGTAGGGCTGCGCCAACAGGGAAGGAACTACTGTGTTGGGCTGCCCCTTTGCCTCCACTATATATAGGGGAAGAGGGAGGGCTGCGCCGCCACCTAGGGTTTCCTCCCTAGGGGTGGCGGCAGCCCTAGATCCCATCTAGGGTGGCGGCCACAAGGGGGAGAGGGGGAGGCGCACCTGAGGTGGGCCTTAGGGCCCATCAGCCCTAGGGTTTGCCCTCCTCCCCTCTTGGAGGCGCCTTGGGCCTTGGTGGGAGGCGCCCCAGCCCACCTAGGGGCTGGTACCTTCCCACTATTGGCCCATGTAGGCCTCCGGGGATGGTGGCCCCACCTGGTGGACCCCCGGACCCCTCCGGTGGTCCCGGTACACTACCGGTGATGCCCGGAACACTTCCGGTGGCCAAAACCATACTTCCTATATATTAATATTTACCTCCGGACCATTCCGGAACTCCTCGTGACATCCGGGATCTCATCCGGGACTCCAAACAACATTCGGTAACCGCGTACATACTTTCCCTATAACCCTAGCGTCATCGAACCTAAGTGTGTAGACCCTACGGGTTGGGGAGTCATGCAGACATGGCCAGGACAACTCTCCGGTCAATAACCAACAGCGGGATCTGGATAACCATGTTGGCTCCCACATGCTCCACGATGATCTCATTGGATGAACCACGATGTCAAGGATTTAATCAATCCCGTATACATTTCCCTTTGTCCAGCGGTACGATACTTGCCTGAGATTTGATCGTCGGTATCCCGATACCTTGTTCAATATCGTTACCGGCAAGTCTCTTTACTCGTTCCATAACACATCATCCCGTGATCAACTCCTTGATCACATTGTGCACATTATGATGATGTCTTACCGAGTGGGCCCAGAGAAACCTCTCCGTTTACACGGAGTGACAAATCCCAGTCTCGATTCATGCCAACCCAACAGACACTTTAGGAGATACCTGTAGTGTACCTTTATAGCCACCCAGTTACGTTGTGACGTTTGGCACACCCAAAGCACTCCTACGGTATCTGGGAGTTGCACAATCTCATGGTCTAAGGAAATGATACTTGACACTAGAAAATCTTTAGCAAACAAACTACACGATCTTGTGCTAGGCTTAGGATTGGGTCTTGTCCATCACATCATTCTCCTAATGACGTGATCCCGTTATCAACGACATCCAATGTCCATGGTCAGGAAACCGTAACCATCTATTGATTAACGAGCTAGTCAACTAGAGGCTTACTAGGGACATGGTGTTGTCTATTTATCCACACATGTATCTGAGTTTCCTATTAATACAATTCTAGCATGGATAATAAACAATTATCATGAACAAGGAAATATAATAATAACCAATTTATTATTGCCTCTAGGGCATATTTCCAACAGTCTCCCACTTGCAGTAGAGTCAATAATCTAGTTCACATCGCCATGTGATTAACACTCACAGGTCACATCGCCATGTGACCAACATCCAAAGAGTTTACTAGACTCAATAATCTAGTTCACATCACTATGTGGTTAACACTCAATGAGTTCTGGGTTTGATCATGTTATGCTTGTGAGAGAAGTTGTAGTCAACGGGTCTGCAATATTCAGATCCCTATGTATTTCGCAAAACTTTATGTCATATCGTAGATGCTGCTACCACGTTCCACTTGGAGCTATTCCAAATTGTTGCTCCATTATACGTATCCGGTATCTCTACTCAGAGCTATCCGGATAGGTGTTAGGCTTGCATCGACCTAACTCTTTACGTCGAAATCTTTATCACCTCCATAACCGAGAAACATTTCCTTATTCCTCTAAGGATAATTTTGACCACTATCTGGTGATCCAGTCCTAGATCACCTTTGTACCCTCTTGCCAGACATGTGGCAAGGCATACATCAGGTGCGGTACTCAGCATGGCATACCGTATAGAGCCTATGACAAAAGCATAGGGGATGGCCTTCGTCCTTCCTATTTCTTCTGCCGTGGTCAATCTTCGAGTCTTACTCAACTTCACACCTTACAACTCAGGTAAGAACCCCTTCTTTGACTGATCTATTTTGAACTCCTTCAAAAACATGTCAAGGTGTGCGTTCTTTGAAAGTATCATCAGGCGTTTTGATCTATCTCTATAGATCTTGATGCCCAATACGTAAGCAGCTTTATCCAGGTCTTCCTTTGAAAATCACTCTTCAAACAACCGTTTATGCTTTCCAGAAATTCTACATTATTTCGGATCAACAATATGTCATCCACATATACTTATCAGAAATGTTGTAGTGCTCCCACTCACTATCTTGTAAATACAAGTTTCTAGCAAACATTGTATAAACCTAAAAGCTTTGATCACTCTATCAAAGCATATATTCTGACTCCGAGATGCTTGCTCTAGTCCATAGAAGGATCGCTGGAGCCAGCATACCTTTTAGCATCCTTTGGATCAACAAAACTTTGATTGTATCACATACAACTCTTTCTTACGAAAACTGGTAAGAAAACTAGTTTTTGACATCCATCTGTCAGATTTCATAATCGAAAAATACAGCTAATGCTAACATGATTCTGACGGACTTAAGCATCGCTACGGGTGAGAAATTCTCATCGTAGTTAACTCCTTGAACTTGTGAAAATACTCTTTCCCACAAGTCGAGCTTCATAGACGGTAACATTACCGCCCACCTCCGTCTTCTTTTTAAAGATCCATTTATCTCAATGGCTTGCCGATCGTCGGGAAAGTCCACCAAAGTCCATACTTTGTTCTGATACATGGATCCTATCTCGGATTTCATGGCTTCTAACCATTTGTCAAAATACGGGCCCACCATCGCTTCTCCATAGCTCGTAGGTTCATTGTTGTCCAACAACATGATTATCTGAGACAGGATTACCGTACCACTCAGGAGTAGTACATATCCTTGTCAACCTACGAGGTTTGATAGCAACTTGATCTGAAGCTTCATGATCACTATCATTAACTTCCTATTCAACAGACGCAGGTGCCACAGAAAACATCCTTCTGTGTTGCATCACTCTCTGGTTGAAGTAAAGGTTCGACAACCTCATCAAGTTCTATCTTCCTCCCACTCAATTCTTTCGTGAGAAACTCCTTCTCGAGAAAGGACCCGTTCTTAGCGACAAACAATTGCCCTCAGATATGAGATAGAAGGTGTACCCAACTGTCACCTTTGGGTATCCTATGAAGATGTGTTTATCCGCTTTGGGTTCGAGCTTCTCCGGCTGAAGCCTTAAGCATCGCAGCCCCAAACATTATGAAACGACAACTTTGGTTTCTTGCCAAACCAATGTTCATACGGCGTCGTCTCAATGGACTTAGATGGTGTCCTATCTAAAGTGAATGCAGCTGTCTCTAACGCATAACCTCAAAATGAAAATGGTAGATCGGTAAGAGACATCATAGATCACACCATATCTCATAAGGTTCGATTACGACGTCCGGACACACCATTACCCCGTGGTGTTCCAGGTGGCTTCAACTGTGAAACAATTCCACAATGTCTTAAGTGATTGCCAAACTCATAACTCAGAAATTCTCATCGATCAGATCATAGGAATTTGATCTTCTTGTTATGATGGTTCTTAACTTCACTCTGAAATCGCTTGAACTTTTCAAACGTTTCAGACTTGTGCTTCATTAAGCAAATATACCTATATCTACTGAAATCGTCAGTGAAGATGAGAAAATAGCGATATCCACCGCACGCTTCAATTCTCATTGGATCACACGCATCGGTATGCATGATTTTCAACAAGTCACTTGCCCGTTTCATTGTACCTGAAAACGGGGTCTTAGTCATCCTGCCCATGAGGCATGGCTCGCATGTGTCAAGTGATTCAAAATCAAGTGACTCCAAACATCCATCGACATGGAGTTTCTTCATGCATCTTACGCCAATATGACCTAAGCGGCAGTGCCATGAGAAAGTGGTACTATCATTATTAACTCAACATCTTTTGGCGTGAACATGTGTATCACCACGACCGAGATTCAATGAACCATTCACATAGGGTGCATGACCATGAAAGGTATCATTCATGTAAACAGAATAACCATTATTCTCTAACTTAAATGAATGACTATATTGCAATGAACATGATCTAATCATATTCGTGCTCAACGTAGACACCTGATAACATTTATCTAGGTTCAATACTAATCCCGAAGGCAGATGGAGCGTGCGATGGTGATCTCATGAACTTTGGAAACACTTCCAACACACATCGTCACCTCGCCCTCAGCCAGTCTCCGTTTAGTCCGTAGCTTTTGCTTCAAGTAACCAATAATAGTAGCTGAACCGGTATCCAATACCCAGGTGCTACCAGGAGTACTAGTGAGTTACACATTAATAACATGTATAAATTTTGTTGAAGTTGCCAGCCTTCTTATCTACCATGCATTTGGGGTAATTCCGCTACTAGTGACCGTTCCCTTTACAATAGAAGCACTTAGTCTCGGGTTTAGGTTCAACCTTGGGTTCCTTCACTGGAGCGGTAACTGGTTTACCATCCATGAAGTTTCCCATTTAGCCCTTGCCCTTCTTGAAACCAGTGGTCTTGTTAAACCATCAACACTTGATGCTCCTTCTTGATTTCTACCTTTTGCGGTCTTAAGAACCGCGAACAGCTCCGGGATCAACTCCATCCCTTGCATGTCATAGTTCATCACGAAGATCTAGTAGCTTAGTGATAGTGGCTAGAGAACTCAATCAATCACTATCTTATCTGGAAGTTTAACTCCCACTTGATTTAAGTGATTGTAGCACCCAGACATTCTGAGTACATGCTCACTAGCTGAGCTATTCTCCTCCATCTTGTTGGCAAAAGAACTTGTCAGAGGTCTCATACCTCTCAACACGGGCATGAGCCTGAAATCCCAATTTCATCTCTTGGAACATCTCATATGTCTTATGGCGTTCAAAACGTCATTGGAATCCCGATTCTAAGCCGTAAAGTATGGTGCACTAAACTATCAAGTAGTCATCAGGACGTGTCTGTCAGGTGTTCACAACATCCACAGACGATGTTGTAGGGGTTTGCACATCGAGCGGTGCATCAAAGACATAAGCCTTCTATGTAGCAGTGAGGACACTCCTCGGACTACGGACCTAGTCTGCATCATTTCTTACAATATCTTTCAACTTAATCTTTCTCTAGGAATGTATTGAAACAGGGAGCTACAACGTGAGCTATTCATCTACAACATATTTGCAAAGACAATTTAGACTATGTTCATGATAATTAAGTTCATCTAATCAAATTATTTAATGAACTCCCACTCAGATAGACATCCCTCTAGTCATCTAAGTGAAACATGATCCGAGTCAACTAGGCCGTGTCCGATCATCACGTGAGACGGACTAGTCAACATCGGCGAACATCTTCATGTTGATCGTATCTTCTATACGACTCATGCTCGACCTTTCGGTCTTCCGTGTTCCGAGGCCATGTCTGTACATGCTAGGCTCGTCAAGTCAACCTAAGTGTATTGCGTGTGTAAATCTGGCTTACACCCGTTGTATTCGAACGTTAGAATCTATCACACCCGATCATCACGTGGTGCTTCGAAACAACGAACCTTCGCAACGGTGCACAGTTAGGGGGAACACTTTCTTGAAATTATTACGAGGGATCATCTTATTTAAGCTACCGTCGTCTAAGCAAATAAGATGTAAAACATGATATACATCACATGTAATCAAATAGTGACATGATATGGCCAATATCATTTTGCTCCTTTTGATCTCCATCTTCGGGGCTCCATGATCATCATTGTCACCGGCATGACACCATGATCTCCATCATCGTGTCTTCTTGAAGTTGTCTCGTCATCTATTACTTCTACTACTATGGCTAACACTTTAGCAATAAAGTAAAGTAATTACATGACGTTTATGTTGACACGCAGGTCATAAATAAATTAAGACAACTCCTATGGCTCCTGCCGGTTGTCATACTCATCGACATGCAAGTCGTGATTCCTATTACAAGAACATGATCAATCTCATACATCACATATATCATTCATCACATCTTTTTGGCCATATCACATCACAAGGCATATGCTGCAAAAACAAGTTAGACGTCCTCTAATTGTTGTTCCAAGTTTTTACGTGGATGCTATAGGTTTCTAGCAAGAACGTTCCTTACCTACGCGAAAACCACAACGTGATATGCCAATTTCTATTTACCCTTCATCAGGACCCTTTTCATTGAATCCGATCCGACTAAAGTGGGAGAGACAGACACCCGCTAGCCACCTTATGCAACTAGTGCATGTCAGTCAGTGGAACCAGTCTCACGTAAGAGTACATGTAAGGTCGGTCCGGGCCGCTTCATCCCACGATGCCGCCAAATCAAGATAAGACTAGTAACGGCAAGTAAATTGACAATATCAACGCCCACAACGGCTTTGTGTTCTACTCGTGCATAGAAACTATGCATAGACCTAGCTCAAGATGCCACTGTTGGGGATCGTAGCAGAAATTTAAAATTTTCTATGCATCACGAAGATCAATCTAGGGAGTAATCTAGCAACGAGGGGAAGGAGAGTGCATCCACATACCCTTGTAGATCGCTAAGCGGAAGTGTTCAAGTGAACAGGGTTGATGGAGTCGTACTCGTCATGATCCAAATCACCGATGATCCTAGTGCCGAACGGACGGCACCTCCGTGTTCAACACACGTACAGCCCGGTGACGTCTCCTACGCCTTGATCCAGCAAGGGGAGAAGGAGAGGTTGGGGAAGACTCTATCCAGCAGCAGCACGACGGCGTGGTGGTGGTGGAGGAGCGCGGGACTCCAGCAGGGCTTTGCCAAGCACTACAAGAGACGAGGAGGGAGAGGGGTAGGGCTGCGCCAACAGGGAAGGAACTTCATGTGTTGGGCTGCCCCTTTGCCTCCACTATATATAGGGGAAGAGGGAGGGCTGCGCCCCCACCTAGGGTTTCCTCCCTAGGGGTGGCGGCAGCCCTAGATCCCATCTAGGGTGGCGGCCACAAGGGGGAGAGGGGGAGGCGCACCTGAGGTGGGCCTTAGGGCCCATCAGCCCTAGGGTTTTCCCCCTGCCCTCTTGGAGGCGCCTTGGGCCTTGGTGGGAGGCGCCCCAGCCCACCTAGGGGCTGGTCCCTTCCCACTATTGGCCCATGTAGGCCTCCGGGGCTGGTGGCCCCACCTGGTGGACCCCCGGACCCCTCCGGTGGTCCCGGTACACTACCGGTGATGCCCGGAACACTTCCGATGGCCAAAACCATACTTCCTATATATTAATATTTACCTCCGGACCATTCCGGAACTCCTCGTGACATCCGGGATCTCATCCGGGACTCCGAACAACATTCGGTAACCGCGTACATACTTTCCCTATAACCCTAGCGTCATCGAACCTAAGTGTGTAGACCCTACGGGTTCGGGAGTCATGCAGACATGGCCGGGACAACTCTCCGGTCAATAACCAACATCGGGATCTGGATACCCATGTTGGGTCCCACATGCTCCACGATGATCTCATCGGATGAACCACGATGTCAAGGATTTAATCAATCCCGTATACAATTCCCTTTGTCTAGCGGTACGATACTTGCCTGAGATTCGATCGTCGGTATCCCGATACCTTGTTCAATCTCATTACCGGCAAGTCTGTTTACTCGTTCCGTAACACATCATCCCATGATCAACTCCTTGATCACACTGTGCACATTATGATGATGTCTTACCGAGTGGGCCAAGAGATACCTCTCCGTTTACACGGAGTGACAAATCCCAGTCTCGATTCATGCCAACCCAACAGACACTTTAGGAGATACCTGTAGTGTACCTTTATTGCCACCCAGTTACGTTGTGACGTTTGGCACACCCAAAGCACTCCTACAGTATCCGGGAGTTGCACAATCTCATGGTCTAAGGAAATGATACTTGACATTAGAAAAGCTTTAGCAAACGAACTACACGATCTTGTGCTAGGCTTATGATTGGGTCTTGTCCATCACATCATTCTCATAATGATGTGATCCCGTTATCAACGACATCCAATGTCCATGGTCAAGAAACCGTAACCATCTATTGATCAACGAGCTAGTTAACTAGAGGCTTACTAGGGACATGGTGTTGTCTATTTATCCACACATGTATCTGAGTTTCCTATTAATACAATTCTAGCATGGATAATAAACGATTATCATGAACAAGGAAATATAATAATAACCAATTTATTATTGCCTCTAGGGCATATTTCCAACAAAAGGACACGAGGAGTTTATACTGGTTCGGCCCCTTGCGGTGAAGGTAAAAGCCTAGTCCAGTTGTATGTGGAATTGCTAGGGTTTTGATGAGCGGGGAGCGAATACGCTTGACCGGCTCTCGAATATGTTGTTTCTTGTCCTAAGCCGCCGCCGGGTCGTCCCCTTATATACACGGGTTGACGCCCTGCGGCCTATAGATTCCCGACCGGCTCGTAGAACATGTCCGGCTCGGTGACATATCTTACATGCATTACATTACAAGTTTTACATACATGGCGGTTTATGCTTATGGGCCTTAAACCGCCTTCAGGTCTGGGCCCGCTACTAAGCCTATCTATGAACCATCGTGCGATCTTGGGCTTCATAATGATAAATCTTCATGGGGATGACCCGACCCTTCCTATTGTCAAGAAGTTAAATTTAGTTGAAAGAGAAAATGAGGATTTGAAAGAAAAATTGAAAAGAATTCAGGGGGAGAAGATGGAATTGGAGTTGCATGTTGCCGATGTCATCGATGATCACAAGATCAAGATGGAGAAAATGCGCTTGAAGATTAGAAAGATTAGAAAATATGTCATTCATAGTGAGGCTTGGTAACATTATGCTGGTGGATCAATTGTTACCTTAGTTGCGATCTTGATCACATTTGTTGTTGCATTAATTATATGCTTTATTTAAAGAGTTTTTTGTTTGTTGCATTTAAGTGTTGTATGAACTTTATATATGTATGAACTTTATGTATGAACTTGTATTAATTTGGTCTTTTCGGTGTTGTGTAATGAAGATGAGCCGACAATGGATGTACGATGACCGATGCTCTCCCGAGTTCATTAATGGCATGCAAACTTTTCTGCTTGCGGCTGAGGCAAACAAGCGGGCAGATGGTTTTATGCCTTGTCCATGTGCTGGCTGTAAGAATGATCACAATTACTCTAAGTCAAGAACCATTCATGTCCACCTGTTTGAGTCCGGTTTCATGCCCCACTATAATGTTTGGACCAAGCACGAAGAAACATGGGTTATGATGGAAGACAATGAGGAAGAAGAGGACGACGACAGCTATCCTGGCCATGGGTTCCCTGAATACGATGATACAACAATGGGGGAAGAAGCTGAGCCGGCAATGCGGGAAGAAGCTGAAGAAGAGGCATCAGATGAGCCCACTGATGATCTAGGTCGGGCCATTGCCGATGCAAAGAGAAACTGCACAAGTGATTTGGAGAAGAAGAAGTTCCAGCGCATGTTAGAAGATCACAAGAAATTGTTGTACCCGAATTGCGAAGCTGACAAGAAAAAGTTGGGCACCACACTGGAATTGCTGCAATGGAAGACAGAGAATGATGTATCTGACAAGGGATTTGGAAAGTTGCTGGTAATGATAAAGAATATGCTTCCAAAGGACAATGAATTGCCCGAGAGTATGTACGAAGCGAAGAAGGCTATCTGCCCTCTAGGGTTAGAGGTGTAAAAGATACATGCATGCCCTAATGACTACATCCTCTACCGCGGTGATCAATGCAAGGATTTGAACACTTGCTCGGTATGCGGTGCATCACGCTATAAGATCAGCCATGATGACCCTGGTGATGTCGAGGGAGAGCGCCCCAGGAAGAAGATTCCTGCCAAGGTGATGTGGTATGCTCCTATAATACCACGGTTGAAACGTTTGTTCCAAAACAAAGAGCATGCCAAGGCGATGCGATGGCACAGAGAAGACCGTAAGAAAGACGGAAAGTTGAGAGTACCCGCTGACGGGTCGCAGTGGAGAAAAATCGAGAGAAAGTACAGGAAGGAGTTTGCAGGTGACGCAAGGAACGTATGGTTTGGTCTAAGCGAAGATGGCATTAATCCTTTTGGGGAGCAAAGCAGCAACCATAGCACCTGGCCTGTGACTCTATGTTTGTATAACCTTCCTCCTTGGTTGTGCATGAAGCGGAAGTTCATTATGATGCCAGTGCTCATTCAAGGCCCTAAGAAAACCGACAACGACATTGATGTGTACCTAAGGCCATTAGTTGAAGAACTCTTAGAGCTGTGGAATGGAACAGGTGTATGTGCATGGGATGAGCACATGGGGGAAAAATTTGACCTAAAGGCATTGCTGTTCATGACCATCAATGATTGGCCTGCTCTCAGTAACCTTTCAGGACAGACAAACAAGGGATGCCGAGCATGCACGCACTGTTTGGATGATACCGACAATATATATTTGGATAATTGTGGGAAGAATGTGTACCTGGGACATTGTTGATTTCTTCCGAGCAGGCATCCTGTAAGAAAGAAAGGCAAGCATTTCAAAGGTGAGGCGGATCACCGGACGAAGCCTCGCTACCGTACTGGTGCGGATGTAGATGATATGGTCAAGGATTTGAAGATAGTATTTGGAAAGGGTCTTGGCGGACAACCTGTTCCGGATGACGCCGGCGGACGCGCACCCATGTGGAAGAAGAAATCTATATTTTGGGACCTGCCCTATTGGAAAGACCTAAAGGTCCGCTCCGCAATCAACGTGATGCACGTGACGAAGAATCTTTGCATGACCCTGCTTGGCTTCTTGGGCGTGTATGGGAAGACAAAAGATACACTTGAGGCACGGGAGGACCAGCAACATATACACAGAAAAGACGGCATACATCAGGGTCATGCCAGCTACGCTCTTACCAAAGAAGAGAAGGAAATCTTTTTTGAATGCCTGCTCAGTATTAAGGTACCACCTGGCTTCTCGTCGAATATAAAGGGAATAATAAATATGGCGGAGAAAAATTTCTAGAACCTAAAGTCTCATGACTGCCACGTGATTATGACGCAACTACTTTCGGTTGCATTGAGGGGGCTTCTACCGGAAAATGTTCGATTAGCCATTGTGAACCTATGTGCATTCCTCAATGCAATCTCTCAGAAGGTAATCGATCCAGAAATCATACCAAGGTTAGAGAATGATTTGGTGCAATGTCCTGTCAGTTTCTACTTGGTGTTCCCACCATACTTCTTCAACATCATGACGCACGTCCTAGTTCACCTATGCGAAGAGATTAACGTTTTGGGTCCTGTATTTCTACACAATATGTTCCCCTTTGAGAGGTTCATGGGAGTATTAAAGAAATATGTTCATAACCGTGCTAGGCCAGAAGGAAGCATCTCCAAGGGCCATGAAAATGAGGAGGTCATTGAATTTTGTATTGACTTTATTCCTAACCTTAAGCCGATTGGTGTTCCTGAATCGCGACATAAGGGCAGACTGGATGAAAATTCACGCTAAGAGGGGGTCAAATAATATGTATGAACGGGCATTCTATCACTAAAGCACACTACACAGTTCTACAGAATTCCGCCTTGGTGGCTCCGTATATGGATGAACACAAGAATTTTCTATGCTCCAAACACCCGGAGCGTTCTGATGACTGAACAAACGAGGACTTTTGCCGGTTGGTTGCAGACACGTACCATGCATGACGCCTCTATTGGAGATGACATTTACTCGTTGTCCCCGTTACCATCTTCAAATATAATAACTTTCAAAGGGTACGAGATAAATGGGAATACATTTTACACGATCGCCCAAGATAAGAAGAGCACCAACCAAAACAGTGGTGTCCGCTTTGATATAGCAACCAAGACGGGAAAGGAAACATATTATAGTTACATAGAGGACATATGGGAACTTGACTATGGACGTGGTTTGAAGGTCCCTTTGTGAGGTGCAAATGGGTCAATATGACACGAGGCGGGGTAACGGAAGACCCGCAGTATGGAATGACAACAGTGGATCTCAACAATCTTGCATATGCAGACGAACCATTCGTCCTAGCCAATGATGTGGCACAAGTTTTCTATGTGAAGGACTTGTCTACCAAGCCGAGAAAAAGAAAAGATAAGGAAGAGAATGCATTATATGATGAGCCAAAGCGCCACATAGTTCTTTCTGGGAAGAGAAACATCATGGGAGTGGATGACAAGACGGACATGTCAGAAGATTATGAAAAGTTTGATGCAATTGCTCCATTCACAGTGAATATTGACCCGAGCATCTAGTTAAATGATGAAGATTTTCCATGGTTACAACGCAAAGGGACACACGCGAAGAAAAAGTTTCACACTCAAAGATCTACGATGTGATCGGCTTCATTATCATCACTTTCTTCTGTGTTTCACACCCAGGAGGGAATCTCTGTAATAGTTAGGGTAGTTATGTGTTTTGGCATTTGAAACGCGAAGAAAGTTGGCATGGTATCATAATTTCACCCACATAGCATGTGCAAAAAGTAGAGAGGGTTACGGCAAAAACTGGATGCACTTCGTGTACAAAATGGACAATCTCTTTCGAAATATCAGGGTTTCAGACGAAAACTCATCTGTTACAAAGGCATTTCATTTTTTAAATAACCTAAGCATTATCAAATTGAATATAATGATAAAACACACTAATATTAAACATAAGAAAAAAGAATCACCGAAAAATCTATTTTCAAAGTTAAGTTATTCAGAAACTAGTGATTCACACAAATTTCAAATAATTCAAAATTTAAACTATTCAAATTTGAAAACTACCGGCAGTAACAGAAAGTTTGTAATTTTTTGTACTTAAAGCAAAAATATTCACAAAGAAACTCTAAATACAGCAAAAAACAACTCAAAAATAAATAAAACAAAAATAAATAAAGCAAAAAAAATAAGAAAATAAAATGCCCGCCTACTATTCCACTGTGGCCTGCATACGACTAGAAACCCAACCTGCTGTCGGGGCAGGATGCAGGCCCGCAAAGGCCCAGTAGGCCCACAGGGCAGCACAGAACAGGTAGGCCTAGTAGGCCTGCTTTGGAGAGGAGCTTGAGAGAGCTACCGCACTCGGGCTTATAAACCAGTGCGAACGCCCCTCGGCTAGCGAGGTGGGACTAAACTTGCCGCACCGCACCTGCGCCATCGCACCCCCTTTAGTATCGGGTCATGGCTCCAACCGGTACTAAGGGGGGGGTCTTTAGTACCGGTTGGAGCCACCACCCGGTACTAAAGGGGCGCGCTTCCCGCCGCTTGGCCTGGCCAAAATTGACCTTTAGTACCGGTTGGTGGCTCTAACCGGTACTAAAGGTCCATCCTATATAAGAAAACACTTCAAAAAATTCAGTTTCTCATCTGCTTCTTCTCCTCTGCCCCGTCGCCCGCCGCCCCCCGTCGCTGCCCCCGTCGACGCCCCCGTCGCCACCCATCGTCGACGCCCCCGTCGCCGCCCCGTCCTCGTCCCCGTCCGCGTCGTCGCCGACCCGGCCGTCCCCGTCCCCATCGTCCCCGTCGCCACGCCCCGCCCCGTCGTCTCGTCGTCCCCGTCCCCATCGTCGCCGCCCCGTCCCCATCCCCGTCGTCGCCATCCCCGTCGTCGCTGCCCGTCGCCGTCCCCGTCGCCTCGCCTCACCGGTGAGGTCCTGCCCCGACCGCCATGTCCACATACACACACATTGTTAATTAGTTGTAAAATTGTTAGTATTTTTTATGTTTTTAGTTATAGAAATATTTATAGAAATGTTAGAAATTTTCTGTTTTTTAGTTATAGAAATATTAGAAATGTTATAGAAATGTTAGTTATATAGAAATGTTAGTTTTAGCTAGATGAATTAGATTAATGTCAAATTGTTAAACGATGAGCGATGTTTTTTTAGTTTCTTATAATTTAGTTATAGGAAAATTTAGAATTTGCATATAGGATTTTATTATCACAATCCAATAATTTTAAAAATGTTACTTTTTGCGGGCATATAGTATTTGTTTTCGATGATGCCCGGCCCGCATCCTCGCCGTCGACCCATTCACGATGACGTCCTGCTTCAGAGGACCCATGTCCGGGACTGGGCTCCTCCGGGCTGGCACTGGGAGGTGCTACCTTTAGGGGTACGCCGCTTGGTGAGGAACCCGGCCCCGGATCCCGTCGTCGACCCTGATCTCCTTTGGTGGCGTTCGCGTGGGCCACATTCGGTGCAGAGGGAGCCGGCCCCGCCGGAGATGGTGCGTCGCCGTGTCAGGGAGGAGGACGAGCACGTCCGTCGCTACATGGCTGCTATCGACGTCGGGTTCTCCAATACCTAGCAGGTTCTTTGGGAAGATGACCGGAGATATGATCCTGTGATGGTTCCTTCTCTTTGGGTGTCCACCGCCCGCGCCTCAGGAACTGCGAGTGGCCTAGATTCTTCTATAGTATTCGATCTTTATTAGCTAGCTAGCTAGTGATGTATTCGATATATAATATTCGAGACGATGTATTCAAGATTATATATATTATTAGAGACGATGTATTCGAGATTATATATTATTCAAGACGATGTATTCGAGATTATATATTATTCGAGACGATGCATATTATGTACTATGATACAGTTTTTCCTTATTGATTGCATCCATGTATTGTAATTTGAATACTAAATTGTTTTATATTTCTTCTGGATTAGTTAAATAAAAGCTATGGCGGACAATACCGGCAGAGAGGGAGAAGAGACCATGTTCGAGATCATACGCAGCCCTCGCGGGCCAGATAATCAGAATGAAGATTATGATGGCTCTGAATATCTGAACAATACCGGAGAGGGTGATGATAAGATATTCGATGTCGACGACCGACTTGATGAAGTCATGAACTATGATTATGATTATGATGAAGCAGACAATGTTTATATTGAAATAACAAAGACCGGCGAGGTATATTTATATAAGATGGCATGTGGTGATCATCACATGTTTTTTGATTTGAAGATATATTAACGAATCGATCTTTCTTCTTTCAGCCCTCCGTATCGAGCAAATCTGCTTCTATAGACAGCATGACAAAGCGAGGCCCGGGCAAAAAGTTGAAGGATGGTGTAAAGTACAACATCGATGCCATCAAAACTAATGGTGAACCAATCACGCCTAAGAACATTGCAAACAAGTTCGTTTGTCAGTGCAGAGTTCTTGTGAAGGACCAACTCCCGATCTCCATTCAAGAATGGAATGAGCCAAAAAATAAATATCGAGATGTTACTTGGGTCGAAGACAGATAAAAAAATGCTTTGGGAATCTCTCATGGAACATTTCACCCTACCAGATCATTTCACTGATGCAAATGTGCAGAAAGTCAAGGACGCCGCTCTTAGGAAGATGGCAATTGCATTCAACACCCACAAGAAAACTGTATGGGCCAAGTACGTCGAAGGAGGAAGGAAGACTCTAGAATTCAAGGGAACACTGGAGAAGCAAAGAGAACACTGGCCCGCTTTCTTGAAATTCAAGGAATCAGAATTATCTAAGGAACGGTCGAGAAAAAAAACAAGGCCAATGCCGCAAAAAAGACGCAGTTCCATAGGCTAGGCTAGGTGGCTACACGGTGGCAATGCCTAAGTGGGATAAGTCTGAGCAAGAGATGCAGGATGCAGGGGTCGATCCAGTTACTAGGAGCTTGCCCCCAAGGTGTAGAACTTGGTTCTATGCGCATGGGGGGCGTTGGACCCGAAGACAGGCCTGGTTTCGAAGAAGGCAAGTCTAAAATGAGCCGAAGATAAGTTACTTCAAGCAATAGAAGATGCTCGAACGGGGTTGTTCACGGCCAACAGAGAGAACGACAAGCTTATGTGCGCCCTGGGAAATCCTGAACACCCGGGAAGAACACGAGGCAAGGGCGTTGTTCCGTGGTATGAGGGCTTTTCGGACTGGAATGCCGACTACAGAACCCGTACAAGAAGGAAGATGGAGGAGGAGAAGAAGAGGAAGCTGGAGGAGGAGCAGAGGAAGTAGGAAGCAGAACGCCTTAAAGGCCTAGAATCATTGCACGCGGACTTGGCACTCAAATTCCAGCGGCAGCAGCAGCAGATCAACTCACTTAGCCAGGAAAGGGGGTCTCAGCAGCGGCAGCAGCTAGCAGATGATCCAACATTGGATAGCACCGTCCCGTCCATGCCGAGAAGTAGCGTTGGTTCCACCCCGAGCGACGCACTGCTGGATAGATACCCCGTGGATGACATCATGGAGAGCACTAACTGTGAGCTACACTTCAAAATGAAGAACATATCCATGAAGGTGGTGGACGCCATTGCTTATACAAATTCCCCCGATGCAACCTTCCATGGCAACCCGATTCCAGCCGGCTATGCTCGTGTCCAGGTTAATGAAGTGGTGGACCAATATTCGGGCCTAGAGCTTGACATTTCTAGAGGTGACAATGAGCACACACTGGGAGAGGCCAAACATCGTATCATCCTATGGAGAAAGGATTGCATCATCTTTCCAAGGCCATCGACACCGCGTCAGCCGACTCCTCCTCGAAGTCCGCCACCACATCAGCAGACTCCCGCTCCTCCAAGTCCGCCACCGCGTCAGGCCACTCCTCCTCTTCCAAATCTGGCAAAGCGTCAGGCCACTCCTCCTCCTCCAAGTCTGGAAAAGCGCCAGGCCATTCCTCCTGCTTCAAGTCCGGCACAGCGTCAGCAGACTCCTCTTCGAAGTCCGCCATCGTGTCAGCAGACTCCCGCTCCTCCAAGTCCACCAACGCGTCAGGCCACTCCTCCTCCAAGTCAGGCACAGCGTCAGGCCACTCCTCCTGCTCCAACTCAGCCACGTCAGCCGTCTCCGCCGCCTCAACAAACACAGAAGAGAGCCGCCGCAGCTATGGTGCATAGCGCTACGAGTCAAGGTAGTACAGGAGGTACAGGCGGAGGCAAGCGATATAAATATGGTCCAAGCCTCAATCCTCTTCCTGAGAGGCCTTATGACATGACCGAGGAGCAAAACGCAGCCATAGTGAAGGCTCAAGTGGACGCCCATTTTGGACCGACACCGGCACCGCCGCCAAGGGAGAAAGTGCCTGAGGAAAAGATTGACCACTTCAATGGCTAGACCACCAGCTCCCAAGCCTGTTGACTTGGACTATGATCGCCAAGTCAGGAAGGCACATCGAGCACGACTACAGAAGGAGTCGAGCTCGAGCTCGAGCCAAGCAGCTGGCAAAAATGCGGGAAAACCGTTCCCCAGCTAGGAGAACAGGCGGCGCAGTCGACCCCCCCCCGCCCCGCTTGTTGTGCCAACAACACATGAGAGTACCGCCGTCCTATATAGATGTGGGCAAACCATTCCCAGCTGCACAATCTGGTAATAACCGAGAAGCATATAATGGAGGCTCAAATGCTTAATATCACTGTTGGACAACTCCTCGAGATCGAGCCCATGTCTCCGCTTAGAGAGGAGGAAATCAAACGGAAATATGTCCGCGGCCAACCTTTGGTCGAGCCCGAGGAGGTCAAGAACCTCCCAACGAGAATGTATGAATTGCATGATTGGTACATGAAAATTACCAAGAGCTCCAATCGAGAGTCCCTCATGGTGAAGGTCAAGGAAGAGCATTACTTCCATAAGCTAGCTCTGTGCGTTCAGTATTCAGAACTATTTTAGTTATTCAATGAAGATGCACTCGACAAATCTCTCGTCAGTTGCTATTGTCTATAAGTGATTTCTTTCTGTAATTTAAGTCTCAAGCTAGATTTAGTGCTCATTGATCGATCATTACCTGTAATTATCCTCACTATATTCTTTTTTGTGGTATTATGCAGGATGAAGATGTATGAAATGAAAAAAGCTGGACGCTATGACATTGGGTTCATTGACCCAAATACCATTAATGAACAGACATGGACATATAATTATTGTAAACAAGATGTAGAGAATAATATGCTAGAGTTCTTGAAGCGCCTCAATAGCAATGAAGATATACTACTTCCTTACAACTTCAGGTGGTCACACTGTCTTGTATTACAAACTCTGTTTTTGCTTACTAGCTAGCTAGATGTTAATAATTAAGTGTATAGGGTTTAGGGTAGTTGATTAGTGTTATGCACATGCCCGCTTAATTAAGACATGCAAACGTGTGCGCATGCAGTTTCCACCGGGTCTTGTTAGACATTAAAGTTGAAGAAGGAAAAGTTGAAGTACTAGACTCACTACTTAAGAAAGAAACTGGCTTCACCATCGTGAAGGGGATACTCGACAGGTAATTTCAATCATTATTAACTATATCTCGGCCTATTTAGTTCATCATTTCCTGATATCAACTATATTTAATAACCCCTTTATTAATTTTGTTTGCCGGCGGGCAGGGCTTGGGCAAAGTTCATCAAGGTGACTCCAAGCAAATGGCAAAAAAAGTTGTTGTGGTATCGACACAAGTCAGTAATTAAGTAGTACTAACTAGCTACCATCTCTTTAATTCTTGTTTCAGTACCATTAATTTATTGTCATGTTTGATTAATTATTATCTGATTAAATTTCATTATTGTAAAGGCCCTGAAGCAGGCGCCGGGGACTGATGTGTGTGCATACTACGTTTTCGAGAACATTCGCATGATGGCGTCCGAAAGGAGCAAATCTCAAAGACAAGAATGGGTACGTTTGCCTGAACACTATTCACAATTTTTACAAAATTATCGATATCTAGTCACACAACTAATACACATGCATATTGATCTCCTTCTTAACAGTTCAAAGAGGTGCGAGACAAGCTCCTAGCAATGGAGCGCATACGAGCACTTCAAGAGGAAATAACGGGATTTTTGCTCGACCAGTTCATAGATCCCAAAGGAGAATACTATTACCCGCTACCGCCCCATGAACCACTTGTCATCGTACTCCGAAGGCACCAAGGCACCAAGGATATATAGTGTTACTATTCATCACTCAGGCTGCAGAATAAGTTATTCTTCATTCGAGGTAATCTTACGATCCTTTCATAATTAAATTACATTTCAAATTCAAATAGTTAGATTCCTATTGATTCACTACGTAAAATTTGACATAAGAAAATAAAAATATAGGTCATAAGACAAGAAAATTTGCAGTTAATGTGTATTTTAGACTATGTTTTATGTTTGTAATTTTACATAATATAAAATATTGTTTACGGCGATTATATATTTTCTTACGGTCCCTTTTTGCGTCGGAAATAAGACAAAACTTACGGAACGTAAAATTACGGTGCATTGATGGTAAAATAGAGGGGGGTGAAGAATAACTATTTCTTACCCAGGGTGACGAATAGCGCGACCCTATATATATATATATATATATATATATATATATATATATATATATATATATATATATATATATATATATATATATATATAATCGGTTCTACGAGAAAATCTATTTATGTATATGCATAACGTGTACAATATGTAGTATCATAAAATACCAGCAAACAAAAAAGAATTAAATGGAAAATACAAAATTAAAGGAAAAATAAAAATAAAACCAAAACCCCCCCAAATATTTAGTACCGGTTGGTGTTATCAACCGGTACTAATGGTCTACCCGCACACGGGCCTGGCTCGTGCCACGTGGTGGCACTTTAGCGCCGGTTCGTGCCGAACCGGTACTAGGGGGGGGGGGGGCTTTAGTCCCCATTCTTTAGTGCCGATTGTAGAACCGGCACTAAAGGCCCTTAAGAACCGGCGCTAAAACCCGATTCTGCACTAGTGAACGACCGTTTGAATTCCATTGCGCATGCTACACGTACCCAAGCAAGAGATCTGAATTGTATAGTACTAAGCTTTAGTCTTGAGACCATTCCAAAGATAATTGGACAAAGCTCAACCACTTTTTTTAGAATGTAGACACTAGAGGCATCCGTCTTTAAATTAATAAAGCCCACAGAACAGACAGAGTGACATAACATAATAGAACATGTAGCAACACCCAAAAGCCCTAGGCGAAACAAGGCAGGCAAAGTCAGGAGGATTCTAAGCCGGACAGCGAGCAAATACAAGGCCTATAGGCCTGGAAAGCAAAGCACACAGGCTCACAAAAACAAAAGGGGCACTCCAACTAGAAAGTAGCCGCTGGCTCCCTGGCCATCACGTATATTTGCTGTAGCCGGTCTTGAGCATGCTTCATTACGTTCTCTGGGCATTATGGCTCATTCGCAGTAAACTAACGTAACACTAACATAATGCTCAACCACTCGAACGTAAGATATACGTGCACCATACAGATGTAACGTACGTAAAAAATATTCGACGTTTCCATTGCACACACGCTAGCCACATGAAAAATATGTATAAAATGCGGCCGGGTCTATCTATCTACTATTCATGGCCATCACAATCGATGAGACTAGCTAATTCCATGAGCTATCCCCCGCCAAAAAAATAAAATAGATTCCATGAGCTTTGCCAGCCTAGGAAGGAACATGTGTGTACTACACCGTCAAAACATGTGTGTACTAGTCTTGCCAACTTGTGCATATATGCAAGACTAATCTAATCAAATGGAGCAGCTAAAAGTGTGGTTGAGGTTAAAGTCAATGCATGGTGTTTTGAATATCAGGTACTCCATAGTTTGCAGTCATGATCGTGCTAATCAAAAGACGGTGCCGACTTCTTTAACGACCATGAAGACTTATTATTGATCAGGAAGGAATTCGGGATCATTCGTCTACTTACGTACGGACCCTTTGTCTTTCTGCATGCCGTGTTTGTTCCACGCTACGGCCTACGTACGCACAGCGTAATATATTTCTCGCGTTCACAAAGGGATCTACTCCTACTTTAGTACACATAAGCAAATGTATATATTGGGAATTAGTGGACACCTAGCTAGTCAACCTGCTCAATAAGAGAATTAAAGTAGACAAATGTTTGATAGTATGCGTAGGTAGAACGTTAAACATATGACAGCTAGCTAGAGATAACCCATATGCATGAGTCATGATGCAACTATAGTGTTGGAATCCGGACTAGTCTTGGTCGATGCTTAATTCTCTAACTAGTGTTGGAATCCGGATTAAAATTTTCATGTGGTTTGTCCACAAGTAAGTTATACTCACAAAGGACAACTTAATTAAGAGGCGATGTGTAGGCAACTCGCGGTGTTATTTTTGTGCTCAAGATGAGACAATACAACATTTATTCATTAAATGCTCACTTGCCAAATTACTATGGAGAACGATTCATATAGCTTTTAATATTAACCCCCAGTAGATATTGTGTCTTTGTTTGGGACGTGGTTGGCTGGGGTTGAACAGATCACGGCGGCTCGTATTCGGATTGGAATATGTGCGCTACTATGGGCCATATGGAACTGCAGAAACGATATGATTTTTAACAGACAACACAACTTAACTTTTTTGCAGGTTATCTTCAGAGCTACAGCTTGGATCCGTACGTGGTCCTTACTCATTCCTATGGACTCCAGGGAGCCTTTGGTTTCTGGGTGCAACCAATGGGAGATGGTGGCTCGGGCTATATTCAACCGGTTCGGATGGCGTTCACATAACAGGATAGAGGGCTAGAGAGCTTGTCCTTATTATCACCGTATCGGTTGTTTTTTAGGCCCTTTCTATGATTTTGCCCCGTTTGCGAGCTGTAAGACCTTTATGATGATACTTCCTGCATTTTTAATAAAAGGGCCGCATGCATCATCATGATGCAGAGGCCGGGGGTATACCTCCATTTCCAAAAAAAAAAAGCCAACCCTGGTTCCACATGGCTAATTCAGCATGACAGCGGCTGCTCATAGTTTTCGGCCGTCTTTTCGCATGGTATACCAAGTTAATGAAGGTTCACCACAATCTTTTCTCGCAAAAAAAAGGTTTACCACAATCTTCTCCCTGGCTCGGCGATCGACTGGCTAGTGCTCGTAGATACCACAACCAATTCACATGTCATATATTTTTCTTAGTCATTAAGTTTGTTCGCCGTAGAGATTTGTACTCCCTTTGTTTAAAAATATTTCATCCGTTTCTTTTAACTCTGCATATAAGGTTTGTCGGCAGTCAAACTTCATAAAGTTTGACCAACTTTACAAAAAAAATCAACACTCACAATTCAAAATCAATATCATTATATGCATTATGAAATTAATTTTATATTGTATAACTTTGGTAGATGTTGATATTGTTAAATACAAGTTTAATCAAACTTTGTGAAGTTTGACTTAAAAGAAATCTTATACGCGGAGTAAAATGAAACGGATGGAGTACTGTACATAGTTATTTTGTCTTAAGTCAAACTTTGGGAAGTTTGACCAAGTTTGTAGATAAGAATATCAACATGAACAATGCCAAACTAATTTTATTAGAACCATCTGGAATATATTTCCATGTTGCAGTTATTTTGTATTGTAGATGTCGTTATTATTTTAATATAATATTGGTTAATCTAGACAATATAATGTTTGACTTAAGATAGAACTTATATGCAAAGTGTTTTGAAATGTAGGGAGTACTTACATAGCCACATGATACGTATCGTCCTTTATCTATACTCTGAAATGATGGTTCCATATAAAAATAGTTAATTCAATTATTTTACCGCCAAATAGTAAATTAATGATGCTTTCTACCTCATTTAGCTTTTTTTATTTCTAAAAATATCCCATTTAAGCAAGTTCATTTTAGTTTTCACCTATCTTAACTTTTCCTGGTTAAGTTGGGTGGCCCCCCTCCTTAGTCCGACGTGGCATAAACTTATGACGCTTTCTACCCTATTTAGCATAAATTTATCTAAAATATACCATTTAAGCAAGTTCATTTTAGTATTCAGTTGTTTTAACTTTTCATCGTTAAGTCTGGTGGGCCCTTCCTTAGTCCGACGTGGCGCACCTAGTTACATGCCGAATCAGTATCGCCTACTTCAGGATTGTATCTAACGCATCAACCAGGACAGTTGGTTAAGCCCAACCAGGTCGCGTGCTCAGCCTAAGCCACCAGATTCACTTTCGTTTCTTATTGTGTGGAATAGTTCAGGGTTCGCAATTGCGATGCTAGTTGCAACCTAGCATTGGAGAAAGCGAGCCTAGCTTACTTGGTTAGGGGAGTGGATGTACAACCCAGTCATCCAGGTTTAAGTCTTCACGGACATGAGTTTGGGTTATTATTTGTAAAAGAAAATCGTTGCAAGGGTCTCCCTTAACTAGCTTTCCTATTATATAGCTTTGGAGGAAGTGTTGGCCGCAATGCTGAAGCAAGATCGACACACTGGTTGACCGTGTTGAAAAAGGATGTAGATGCCAGATAATAAAGGAAGATAAAGATCGGTTGGCGCCACGTGCCCTAAAGATTGGTTGGCACAACTTTATCTTCCTTCGTAAAGCTAGTTTTTATGGATAGAACAAAGGTAGTTGGTCGTGCACGCAGGTACATACATACGTAACTCGATGAAATTCTATATATAGGACCTGTTCAGGTTCTCTCCGCTCCACAACTGCAGCTCCCGGAGTGAAGGGAGCGGCAGCACAATTTGAGGGAGTGGCTCAAACCGAGCTCCTCCTTTCCTCTACAGTGCGGAGCAGAGTTTGAGATTGGAGAGGTTCCTAATAGGCTCATAGACAACAAAAAAACTTTCGATTTGGTGCGCACGTGCACGTGGTTGTGTGTTGGATGCAAATTCCTGATCCTGCCAACTCGTCACTTTTTATCCTGCCGAACCGAATGGAAAATGCTGCCCCAGCGGCCCGGCCAAAAAGGCCTAAAAAGGCAGCACTATCCAAACTCCAAAGCTTCCACGGCGCCGCAATGTGACACACACAAACCCACAGGCGTTGGCCTCCGTGTGTGCACTCAACACGGAAGCATGCCTCATAAGACGTTCGAATAACTCCATGCATCACGAGATGCACGTGTGTACGTATAACTATATGCTCTAAAGTTAAGTCACATACGTATAATAAGATACTCCCTTTGTCCTATAATATAAGACATTTTTCGCCATTACAATAGTATCAACAAACATCTTACTGCCTCTTCTGGTTAATTTTCTTTCAAACCTGCCCAAAAACGTCAAAGCCTGATCCCAACTCTGAACACAATGGTTCTCTCAGGATAAAAAAACTCTGAACAGAATAGGCAGAGTCAACCAGACTTGCACCCAAAGTTTTTTTTCTTTTAAATCCATCATGTCAACAAGTCGATTTTTTCGGCGGTATAAGGATTCAGTTTCAGGTAGGGAAGCGAAACCAGTGCGCTGTCACTAAATTTTTTTGTTTTCGAGTTGGAATTGTTCTCTAATTGGTGTGGGAACTTCACTGGGAAAAACCAGCTGCCCATATTTGCTCGCCTGGATGGACAATACGACGTTGTAAGAGCATCTCTAGCAGACCCCGTATAATGCCCCGACCCATAAAATAACTATCAAAATACGGGTTCGCGCGGAAAATACTAACCGATCAGACCCTGTAAACGCGTCCGACCCGTAATTCTTTTTTGCGGGGCACGACATAATTCACATCCGAACCCACAAAAACGCGGGTTCCCCCCTCGCTCGTCGGCGCCTGCATATAGTGGTAGCGGTTGGCGGCGGCGGGGGGGGGGGGGTGACATTTTAGCACGCGTTTTTCCCCACCCACAGCCGCCCCTCCCCCCTCGCCCCGCGCTTTTCCCCACCCCCGCCGCCAGGCCGCTGTCCATGATTCCTACCAAACTAGCCGGCGGGAACATGCCGGAGGGCCGCCACACGCCCGAGCTTGCCCTCCGCCACTTCCTCCTGTGTCGGTGGGCCGGAAAGTTGCAGATTGGCGGTTGTTCGCCGCGGCGGCCGGATTTGGCGTTTCCGGCCACCGGTGGCTGCGCCAAGATATGGATTGGTCGGGGAGCACCCCGCGCAACACCGACAAAGCCCCAACGCTGCATGCAGGCACTAGTTCGTCCTGTAGCCACCGTCATCGGTTCATCGGCAAGGATTCGGCTGGCCGTCGCCCGGGCTCGACGCTCACGCAGCGGCTCGCTGATGCCGCTCATACAGTGCGACATCTGCACGCGGACAGTGTTGCGGCTAACTTCTAGCAAGCCGAACCACCTCGGATGGGTATTCTTCAAATGCAAAAACGACGGGGTATGTTGTTGTTTTCATTCAGCTTTGTCAACCTATTCGATTCAATAGCTTATGGAGATCGTCATGTGTGTAGGAAGATGGATGCTCATTTTAGTTTTGGGAAGAAGAATACATTGATTTATTGATAGAAATAAACTAAATAGATGTTGGTGCACTCCTTAGTAGAATTGAGGCTAAAGATGCGGCTGCATGTGTAATTAGAGAAGAAACTAGAGGGGAAGCAATGTCTACTTCTTTATAATCAAAGAAGAAGAATGAAGAATGCAAGATCAAGAATCCGTAGATCATCAACGAATGCATGGAGAAGATGTTGGTCAACTAGTGGAAGCAGTTATGGAAGTTGGATATCTTCTAAAATTCCTAATTATGGTTCTTGTTTTCTTTAGTCTTACTATTCTAGCAAAATTTGGTGAATTACTATGTATCCAATGCCGTTGAAGAAAAAAAAAAGCAAAGAAATGTGTTTTCATGTCTGAAATTGAAATGCAAATTACTGATTTGCGGGCCGAAGCTTTGCGGGGTCTGCTCGGCCGCCGCCCGCGCCGGCCCGTAAATCCGGTTTTCCGTGAACTGTAAACGCATTTTGTGGGTCGCCATTATACAAGGTCCGCTAGAGATGCTCTAGCAACTACGAGTGCATCATGTTGTTGCGATCGATGTTGCTAGTTATCCATGATGAAGCTGAAGTAGCCATATCATACATGATAGGCGCTCCCGGTTATGTTCCATATCCCCCTCCCCCCTCCTGCAGTGGTTTTGCTTATTCGTCCCCGTGCCTGTTTATCGTGTAAATTTTCATCCTTTTCAGCAATTAGCCAGAGAACTCTCTTCTACCGATTTAGACTAGTAGTCTTAAACAAAGGAATTGAGAACGACTATAATCTAGTCGACTAGATTTTTTTCCCCAAACATATTAAACGTTAATGCCCTATCTGACTTTGAACACCATGTGGCATGTATGGTTAGCTATCTCAAAACTTATTAGCAATTGTCTGAACTTTTAAACATTTTGATGGAGGAATGGCAAAGTTAACTAGACATATATCCGAAGTTACCCTTTGAAAGTCTTTTTTGTTTGCCCGCATGCGTTGATCATGTTGACATGTTTTGGCCTGGGGATTCTGTTCCGTGATATGGAATGTGAAATTCACCAGATCACTAGAAATTATTGCTTTGGAGTTGGATTTTTTTCTCCGATTTGGTATGGGAACTTCGCTCGAAAAAACCAGCCGCCCATATTTGCTTGTGTGGATGAACACCATGACATTGTAAAGACTAGGCGTGCATCCTATTGTGGTGCTCAATGTTGGTGGTTATCCATAATGAAGTTGAACTATCAGAAGTGGTGGGTGATGCCAATGATGTTTCTCGATGGCCTTGGTAGCGGTTTCATAGTAGTATCGAGTCCAGGTTGGTGGTCACGTCGGCCTTAGTGCCCCCTTTGTCCGTGGGCGTGTTTATCATGTGGATTTTCACCTTTTTCTGTAATTAGCTAGAATACTCTTTCCTACCAATTTAATACCGCAAGGGCTTTGGACTTTAGTTTAGAAAACAATAACTAAGTCTTTCTTGAAAGTTGAAACTCTATGCCAGTTGTGTCGGAGATAAGATCTTGGATGACGGACATGTGACGACATGATGATCGTTGATGATAGGGTGACGAGCTGAAAGAAGCCATTGATGAAAAGCTACAATGACCCGATGCTCTCGTGCGCTTTGGCTTGCCGGACTAAATCCTCGGTGGACTAGTCCTTGCATTGAACCCTAGACACTATGTGCTAGAACAATCGGTCCATGCATAAAAGTCAATACCATACCGGCGTGTATTAAAGAACCGTCGATACATGAAACTTGTGATTAAATCATTTTGCCTCCTTACCCGGGAGGTTTTACCATGGCGCGAGTTGATTGACGCACAACTTCATCCACACGTAATTTTTTCCTGTTGGTGCGATGTCAAAGAGGTGGTGCCTAGCCTAGCCAGGAGCCACATATTTTCCACGAGTTTGTCACCAGAATCTGTAGAAAATCCCCACAGCCAGCAAATAGTCATCGTCAGGGAATCACTTTTTTCCTCGTGACTACAATGTTCTTTCTCATTCTGGACACTGACTTCTCTAAGAGCCGAATCCACAGTGGTCCAATCACGTCACATCATACCACAGTTCGCGATTGCGACTGTCTGAACGCATCTGCGGCCCAATCCAATTATAACGAGACAGGCCAATAATGGCTCACTATTATTAGTGAAAAGCCTAGTAGTAGCGCGGATACCCGCGCTACTGATAAGACGCTACAATTAACGTTCAGCAGTAGCGCGTCTTGACATGCTCTACTGCTATACCTACTTAGCAGTAATGCTTTCCATACCAACGCTACTGCTAAGTGCTTTAGCAGTAGCGTTTTTCTGTCCAGCGCTAAAGGGCGCTACTACTATGTTTTTTGTTTTGTTTTTGGTTACGTATTTGAGATGTTTTTGTACATGTTTCATATAGTATTCTAATCATATCATAAATATGCAATAGGCTCATCATATCATACACACAATAGTCTCATCATATCATTCAACACAAATCATGTTGTCACATCATAATACCGCGATATAGCTATACAAGTTACAAGACACATGTCTCATTGTTTGACAAGAAAAAAATGCATCAAACACTTATCATACATAATGTAGTACTTCTTGAGGCGTTGGCTCATATCCCTCTCTCACAGGAGCGTGAACCTAAACTAACTACTAGCTGTCGCTCGGAAACCGGAAACCGGTACACCTGGGCCTGACACTCCGGCCACTCGTCGTATACTTCTGGTGTAGCACTTCTTCGCCATCGATGATCTATGCACCTACATCATCACATTAGTCGATGATATGCAACATATATAGTTGAGCAACAGAAAGAGACAGACTTGGCAAAAATAGAAGCAACATATCATAAGCATAAATAACAAAGTACATCGTACCCAAAATGCCCTAACTAGAGTGATCTTCGCTAGTTGAGGAGGACGGTTTAATTACATCACAAATAAAGTTTCATCGTGCATAACTCAAAGTTTCATCATACAGAAAGTATGGACTAAACGAACACATTGTCATATATCATCAATCACTCCAACATGTCGTGTCATCCATCCAAGTCAGGGAGATAGTCCCCGAGCTTAGTGAAAGGCTTCACGTCGAGACGTTGAGCGGCTATGCGTGGTCGGACGTCTTCCCGCGGCATTTGCCCTTCTTCATAGAACATCCGTGTTTTTTCGAGGACCTCCTTCATGATGAATTGGGCAAGTTCACGCTGGATGTGATAGAACTCATCTCGAAGTCGGTGATCCGGGATATCTCCTAGGTTCTTTCCCCATTGCAGAATATGGGCATCGCCTGATGTAGGTGACATGCGAAGGTTCTGCTGATCCCATCTGTACTCCAGCATCTTGTGTAGGACACATAATCCATCACTAAGAGTACCACTCGGTTGATGGATGCAGCAGAAAATTTTGCTATACTTAGATATTGCTATGGTAATTATGAATTCAATACCGATATTGATGAATTTATTGAGAAAGTCTCCGTTGTCCGAGAAGAGACTAATATTTTGCAGGAGTCTATGGAAGAAGAGATTGATGAAACTGTGAGCTCATTGGATAAAAAAGATGATGAGGAGAGCGAAGAACAAAAGGAGGAAGAGCGGATTAGCTACCCGTGCCCACCTCCTAATGAGAGTAACTCTTCAACTCATACATTGTCTAATTTCCCTTCGTGCTTATCGAAGGATGATGGCTATGATGATTGTTACGATCCCGTTGATTCTTTTGAAATATCCCTTTTTGATGATGCTTGCTATGCTTGTGGCCAAGATGTCAATATGAATTATGCTTATGGAGATGAACTTGCTATAGTTCCTTATGTTAAACATGAAATTGTTGCTATTGCACCCACGCATGATAGTCCTATTATCTATTTGAATTCTCCTGACTACACTATATCGGAGAAGTTTGCCCCTTTTAAGGATTATATTGATGGGTTGCGTTTTACTACTACACATGATGATTTTGATAGATATAATATGCATGTTCTTGCTGCTCCTACTTGCAATTATTATGAGAGAGGAACTACATCTCTGCCTCTCCATGTTTCCAATATGATAAAATTGCAAGAAACTGTTTATACTATGCATTGGCCTTTACTATGTGTGCATGAATTGTTCTTTTATGACATGCCGATGCATAGGAAGAGAGTTAGACTTCGTCATTACATGATATATGTTGCTTTGTGCTCACTACTAAATCACAAATCATTGTTAATTAAAATTGTCTTTGATATACCTTGGGATCCGGGTGGATTCATTACTTGAGCACTATATGCCTAGCTTAATGGCTTTAAAGAAAGCGCTACCAGGGAGACAACCCGGAAGTTTTAGAGAGTCATTTGTTTCTGTTGAGTGATTTTATATTGTTTAAAAACAAAAAAATAAAGAGGGGAACCCAAAAATTTTTCAAAAAGGAAAGTGAAAGTGAGAGAGACAAGCATTGTTGAAGTGGGGGAGCTCCTTGAACTTTGTTCATGCTCACGGAAACTTTGTGAATCTTGATTACAGAAACTTTTCAACAAAAATAATTATCCCCTTGTACAATTCCATTGTATTATAAAAATAATGTGCCAAGATTTGCCTTTATAATGTTTACATTGCTTGTTGGTTTGTGCGGTGCAGAACAGAAACTTTGGCTGTAGTGCATGATTTTACATTTTTTACTGGAACATCAAACGGTTCTGAAACTTTTTGCACTGTCTTTCTATACAAATTGTTTATTTTTCCTATTTTTTGGCAGAATGTTTGGAGTACCAGAGGTATGGTGAATGTTTAGATTACTAAAGACTGTCATGTTTAAGATAGATTTCGTTTTTGATGCATAGTTTGCTTGTTTTGATGAAACTATCAATTTATATCAATGGATTTAGCCATGGAAAAGTTATATTACAGTAGCTACAATGCAAAAACAAAATATGAATTGGTTTGCAACAATACTTAGAGTAGTGATTTGCTTTATTATACTAACGGATCTTACCGAACTTTCTGTTAAGTTTTGTGTGACTGAAGTTTTCAAGTTTTGGGAGAGATCACGATGGATGAAGGAATAAGGAGTGGAAAGAGCCTAAGCTTGGGTATGCACGGGGCACCTCAAGAAAATATTCAAGGACTCCCAAGCAACCAAGCTTGGGGATGCCCCGGAAGGCATCCCCTCTTTCTTCTAATGATCATCAGTAATTTCACTTGGAGCTATCTTTTTATTCGCCACATTTTATGCGTAAATCTTGGAGCGTCTTTTGCATTTAGTTTTCACTGTTATTTTATGCACCATGCTGGTATGAGATAGTCCTTGGTTGATTTATAGAATGCTCATTGCACTTCACATATATTTTTTGAGTATGGCTTTATAGAATGCTTCATATGTTTCACTTATATCATTTGAAGTTTGGATTGCCTGTTTCTCTTCACATAGAAAACCGCCATTTGTAGAATGCTCTTTTGCTTCACTTATATTTGTTAGAGCGTGAGCATATCTTTTGTAGAAAGGATTAAACTCTCTTGCTTCACTTATATCTATTTAGAGAGATGACAGGAACTGGTCAATTCACATGGTTAGTCATAAAATCCTACATAAATTTGTAGATCACTGAATATGATATGTTTGATTCCTTGCAATAGTTTTGTGATATAAAGATGGTGATATTAGAGTCATGCTAGTGGGTAGTTGTGGATTGTATAAATACTTGTGTTGAAGTTCGTGATTCCCGTAGCATGCACGTATGGTGAACCGTTATGTAATGAAGTTGGAGCATGAGGTATTTATTGATTGTCTTCCTTATGAGTGGCAGTCGGGGACGAGCGATGGTATTTTACCACCAATCTATCCCCCTAGGAGTATGCGTGTAGTACTTTGTTTCGTTGACTAATAAATTTTTGCGATAGGTATGTGAGGTCTTTATGACTAATGTTGAGTCCATGGATTATACGCACTCTCACCCTTCCATCATTCCTAGCCTCTTCGGTACCGTGCATTGCCCTTTCTCACCTCGAGAGTCGGTGCAAACTTCGCCGGTGCATCCAAACCCCGTGATACGATACGCTCTATCACACATAAGCCTCCTTATATCTTCCTCAAGACAGCCGCCACACCTACCTATCATGGCATTTCCATAGCCATTCTGAGATATATTGCCATGCAACTTTACATCATCATCATATACATGACTTGAGCATTCACTGTCATATTTCTTTGCATGATCGTAATATAGCTAGCATGATGTTTTCATGGCTTGTCCATTTTTTGATTTCATTGCTATGCTAGATCATTGCACATCCCGGTACACCGCGGGAGGCATTCATATAGAGTCATATCTTTGTTCTAGTATCGAGTTGTAATATTGAGTTGTAAGTAAATAAAAGTGTGATGATCATCATTATTAGAACATTGTCCCATGTGAGGTTATCAAAAATAAAAATGGCCAGAGAAGCCCCCCCAAAAAAGAGAGAGGTCAAAGAAGCCTACAAAAAAAAGAAAAAATGAAAAAATGAAAAAAAAGAAAAAAAATGAGAGAAAAGAGAGAAGGGACAATGTTACTATCCTTTTACCACACTTGTGCTTCAGAGTAGAACCATGTTCTTCATAGAGAGAGTCTCCTATGTTGTCACTTTCATATACTAGTGGGAATTTTCATTATAGAACTTGGCTTGTATATTCCAATGACGGGCTTACTCAAATGCCCGAGGTCTTCATGAGAAAGCAAGTTGGATGCACACCCACTTAGTTTCCAGTTTGAGCTTTCATACACTTATAGCTCTTAGTGCATCCGTTGCATGGCAATCCCTACTCCTCGCATTGACATCAATTGATGGGCATCTCCATAGCCCGTTGATTAGCCGCGTCGATGTGAGACTTTCTCCCTTTTTGTCTTCTCCACACAACCTCCACCATCATATTCTATTCCACCTATAGTGCTATGTCCATGGCTCATGCTCATGTATTGCGTGAAAGTTGAAAAGGTTTGAGAACATCAAAAGTATGAAACAATTGCTTAGCTTGTCATCGGGGTTGTGCATGATGTGAATACTTTGTGTGGTGAAGATGGAGCATAGCCAGACCATATGATTTTGTAGGAATAACTTTATTTGTCCATGTTATTTTGAAAAGACATGATTTCTTTATTAGTATGCTTGAAATATTATTGTCTTAATGTCAAATGATAGACTATTGCTTTGAATCACTCGTGTCTTAATATTCGTGCCATGATTAGACTACATGATCAAGATTATGCTAGGTAGCATTCCACATTAAAAATTATCTTTTTTATCATTTACCTACTCGAGGACGAGCAGGAATTAAGCTTGGGGATGTTGATACGTCTCCATCATATCTATAATTTTTGATTGTTCCATACCAATATTCTAAAACTTTTATATACTTTTGGCAACCTTTTATACTATTTTTGGGACTAACATATTGATCAAGTGCCCAGTGTATGTTCTTGTTTATTGCATGTTTTTTGTTTCCCAGAAAATCCATATCAAATGGAGTCCAAACGAGATAAAAACTAACGGAGATTTTTTTGGAATATATGTGATTTTTGGGAAGAAGAATCAATGCGAGACGATGCCCGAGGGGGCCACGAGGCAGGGGGCACGCCCCAGGGGGTCAGGTGCACCCTAGGCCCTCGTGGCCATCCCGTAAGGCGGTTGGTGCCCTTCTTTCGCAGCAGGAAAGCCAATATCCGGATAAAAATCATGTCCAAAATTCAGCCCAATCGGAGTTACGGATCTCCGGGAATTTAAGAAACGGTGAAAGGGCAGAATCTGAAACGCAGAAACAGAGAGAGAAAAAGAGACATATCCAATCTCGGAGGGGCTCTCGCCCCTCCACCGCCATGGAGTCCATGGACCAGAGGGGAAACCCTTCTCCCATCTAGGGGGAAGGTCAAGGAAGAAGAATAAGAAGGGGAGATCTCCCCCCTCTCTCCCGGTGGCGCCGGAACGCCGTCGGGTCCATCACCGTCACCGCAATCTACACCAACAACTTCACCGCCGTCATCACCAACTCTTCCCCCCTCTATGCAGCTGTGTAACCCCTCCTTTACCCGCTGTAATCTCTACTTAAACATGGTTCTCAATGCTATATGTTATTTCCCAATGATGTATGGCTATCCTATGATGTTTGAGTAGATCCGTTTTGTCCTGTGGGTTAATTGATGATCGTGATTGGTTTGAGTTGCATGTTTTATTATTGGTGCTGTCCTATGGTGTTCTCCATGCCGCGCAAGCGTGAGGGATCCCCGCTGTAGGGTTTGCAATATGATCATGATTTGCTTATGGTGGGTGGCGTGAGTGATAGAAACACAGACCCGAGTAAGTAGGTTGTTTGCATATGGGAATAAAGAGGACTTGATGCCTTATAATGCTATGGTTGGGTTTTACCTTAATGATCTTTAGTAGTTGCGGATGCTTGCTAGAGTTCCAATCATAAGTGCATATGATCCAAGAAGAGAAAGCATGTTAGCTTATGCCTCTCCCTCAAATAAAATTGCAATGATGATTATCGGTTTAGCTATCGATTGCCTAGGGACAAATAACTTTCTTGTGTGACAACAAGCTCTTTACTAAAACTAACTTAGTTGTGTCTTCATCTAAACAGCCCTACTTTTTATTTACGTGCTCTTTATTATCTTGCAAACCTATCCAACAACACCTACAAAGTACGTATAGTTTCATACTTGTTCTAGGTAAAGCGAACGTTAAGCGCGCATAGAGTTGTATCGGTGGTCGATAGAACTTGAGGGAATATTTTTTCTACCTTTAGCTCCTCGCTAGGTTTGACACTCTTACTTATTGAAAGAGGATACAATTGATCCCCTATACTTGTGGGTTATCAACAACCATAAAATCCAACTTTTTCAAGTGAAACATGTCAAAGATGTAATCGAATCGAAGGAAGAACTTCTCTGCGGGGAATGTGTTGACGTAAAACCTTTGTCGCGGCATGTTAACCACGTAAAGTGGGTATCCTAGATTTTCTGAGGCCATTAGGCTTTTCTCTCTCTGCAGCACATCGTCATGAAGTCTCCTTATATCATCGTATATGGCCTCTACCGTTGCCTTAGGTAGGAACGGATGACCGGTGATCTGGCATTTTGCTGTACCGGGGATAGCTATACGGTCTTGAACCCGAGGCTGCTAGGGCCACTAGATCATAGAAGCAACTTTGTTGCATTTCCTTGCTCTCTTCCTATGCTTCTTTGCTACTAGAAGGTCATCTGTAATACGTTCAGCCACCGGCAATTCAGGCACCAACTCATGACGCTCAACCCCCGAGTACTCATACTGCTGAGCCATCAATCATCCGTCGTCATAGGCGCCAATATTGAGATACTGTAGAGTGTCATCCTCATCCTCATCGATGGCATCGATATCATGCATTGCTTCTTTGACAGCGGCGACGTCATCAGCGACTCATGGAGCCTCTTCCTCACCCGCCCGCTATCACCCGGCACGACAAGCGACACTAATTGGGTAGGTGGGGTGTTGATGTTCATACCTTGCTGAGGCTGCATGGTCGTGGGTGTGCTCCCGGCCGCCTCCAGACGAAGCAGACTCTTTGGCCACAACAGGACCCACATCTTGCAATCTCCAAGCCGCCGCAGGGTCTCGTCGTCATCTCCCGCCAGTAGTACTGGAGGAGCCAAATTTTCGTGGACCGGTTTGACACTAGCCACGGAAACCTGGAAGATGTCAGGGGGGATCCGCCGGCTGTGGAACAATTGTTCCTTCGACTTCACTATCTGGACGCTGATGGTGTATAATATGGTGCACGGGGTTACGTTGGCCTGCAAAGACATGTCTGCGACGTGAGACATCCGAAATGCAACGAAAATGGGATATTATATATTTATTGAAGAGGGCCGCTGTGACAGGTACCATGAGGACGTCAAGCTCAGCCAAAGACGAAGCATCACCGAGCACGTCCGAGACGGAGGACGGGCTGCTATGAGCAGGTGCGGGAGCCGGTGCAGGAGACGGTGTAGGAGCAGGTGCTGGTGGAACGCTAGTCGAGATGCTCCCGAAGAAGTTGGCAAGGGGAAAGTCCGTTGCATCTTTATTTGGATTTTGCCTGCTCCAATTGATGATAGCCGGAAGCAACACACCATACGAAGCTGCAATCTCCTGTTTTGCGACAGCTACCGCTGCTGCGACTATCTCGGTTGATTTATTCTCAACCGGAATCTCAACCGTCTTGTCGATTTTTTTCTTCATTTAACCACGGTCTTTCCTTTCTCTCCTCCATGGTCTCACGGTAGTACTTCTTCCACATGGCGCCGTCTCCGACGCCATGCACGCGTCCATACGATGACCGAGTGTCCACCGGGAGTCCTTTCAATATGTTCAAGGCCCGGTTGAATGGGGTGTCCCACCTGGGCCTCGCCAACGCCTCAGACGGCGAGTCGCTTTCCTTCGCAATCCTATGCTGCTCTCTCTGTAAAAGGAACAATGATCGTTTACAAATATGACTAAACATGCAGTTGAATTGATCAGAAGCTAAAATTACCAGCAGTCTCATGAACTCCGTCGTGACCGCGTCCGTCTCGAAAACCTTCTTCACTCGGTCCCAACGGTACCGAGCCCTGAGGACGTCATGCTCCTGCGGGATAGTGAACTCCGCCAAGGGGTCTAAGATGCCCAGACTTTCGCGTTCCGCATCCTCCTTGGCCCATATAGACCTCTTCCCCGCATAACCACGGCTTCCGAGGTGGTGGCAACCCATGTTCCTCTCTTGAAGCCCCTTCATGTACTTTGACTTTTCTTTGGTAGCTTCGGCAACGCAAGCCGCCTTGAATATTTCAAATTGCGCTTCCGTAATTGTCGGATTATCCTTTACAATCTCGGAGTAGGGTTTCTTATTGTCAATAATCCTTGCTTTCACCCTTACTTTCCAGGCAGCCAACATGTCGCTAAACTTGCTCATGGCGTGTTTGTTTATCTTCTTCATTGCCGGGTCTTTAGATCAGTATATTTCTTTTCATCCCGGCCCGGGAACAAGAATACCTGGTGCAGCTTCGTTAGGAGGGAGTGCTTCATATTTTCTATCTTCTTTAGTTTCTCATCATTGATGGTGGCGGTTGTCCGTACGATGCAGCCTATTTGATTGCCACAACACGCTCGCGCTTCCGCAGGCTCTTCTGGCTCAAAATTACCGCCGTCCACCTCTGTGACAGCTGAGTTGTAAATTCAACCACACCTGGAAACTTAATATCTGCAGTAAAGTGTTTAGTAGCAAAGTAGCAAAAGGTAAGATAGCAAAAGTAATGTTTTTGGTATTTTGTAGTGATGATAACAATAGCAACGGAAAAGTAAATTAGCGAAGAACAATATATGGAAAGCTCGTAGGCAATGGATCAGTGATAGAGAATTATGCCGGATGCGGTTCATCATGTAACAGTCATAACCTAGGGTGACACAGAACTAGCTCCAATTCATCAATGCAATGTAGGCATGTATTCCGAATATAGTCATACATGCTTATGGAAAAGAACTTGCATGACATCTTTTGTCCTACCCTCCTGTGGCAGCGGGGTCCTAGTGGAAACTAAGGGATATTAAGGCCTCCTTTTAATAGAGTACCGGACCAAAGCATTAACACATAGTGAATACATGAACTCCTCAAACTACGGTCATCACCGCTAAGTATCCCGATTATTCTCACTTCGGGGTTAGTGGATCATAACACATAATAGGTGACTATAGACTTGCAAGATAGGATCAAGAACTCTCATATATTGATGAAAACATAATAGGTTCAGATCTGAAATCATGGCACTTGGGCCCTAGTGACAAGCATTAAGCATAGCAAAGTCATAGCAACATGAATCTCAGAACATAGTGGACACTAGGGATCTAACCCTAACAAAACTAACTCGATTACATGATAAATCTCATCCAACCCATCAACATCCAGCAAGCCTACGATGGAATTACTCACGCACGGCCGTGAACATCATGAAATTGGTGATGGAGGAAGGTTGATGATGACGATGGCGACGGATTCCCCTCTCCGGAGCCTCGAACGGACTCGAGATCAGCACTTCCGAGAGGTGTTAGGGCTTGGCGGTGGCTCCGTATCGTAAAACATGATGAATCCTTCTCCCTGATTTTTTTCTCTCCGAAACCAAATATATAGAGTTGGAGTTGAGGTTGGAGGAGCTCCAGGGGCCCACGAGGTAGGGGGCACGCCCTAGGGGGGCAGGCGTGCCCCCCACCCTCGTGGCTAGGGTGTGGGCCCCCTGGTCTTCATCTTTTGCAAGGATTTTTTATTATTTCCGAAAAGATGTTCTGTGAAGTTTCAGCTCATTCCGAGAGCTTTTGTTTCTGCACATAAATAACACGATGGTAATTCTGCTGAAAATAGCGTCAGTCTGGGTTAGTTCCATTCAAACCATGCAAGTTAGAGTCCAAAACAAGGGCAAAAGTGTTTGGAAAAGTAGATACGACGGAGACGTATCAACTCCCCCAGCTCAAACCTTTGCTTGTCCTAAAGCAATTCAGTTGACAAACTGAAAGTGATAAATAAAAACTTCTACAAACTTTGTTTGCTCTTGTTGTTGTAAATATGTAAAGCCAGCATTCAAGTTTTCAGCAAAGATTATGAATTAACCATATTCACAATAACGCATAGGTCTCATGGTTACTCATATCAATGGCATAATCAACTAGCGAGCAATAATATTAAATCTCGGATGACAACACTTTCTCAAAACAATCAGAATATGATATAACAAGATGGTATCTCGCTAGCCCTTTCTGAGACCGCAAAACATAAATTCAGAGCACCTTTAAAGATCAAGGACTGACTGGACATTGTAATTCATTGTAAAAGAGATCCAGTCAAGTCATACTCAATGTAAACTAATAGTAATGAATGCAAATGACAGCGGTGCTCTCCAACTGGTGCTTTTTAATAAGAGGATGATGACTCAACATGAAAGTAAATAGATAGGCCCTTCGTAGAGGGAAGCAGGGATTTGTATAGGTGCCAGAGCTCGGTTTTGAAATAGAGGTGAATAATATTTTGAGTGGTATACTTTCATTGTCAACATAACAACCAAGAGATGGCGATATCTTCCATGCTACACACATTATAGGCGGTTCCCAAACAGAATGGTAAAGTTTATACTCCCCCTCTACCAACAAGCATCAATCCATGGCATGCTCGAAACAACGAGTGCCTCCAACTAACAAGAGTCCTAGGGGCAGTTTTGTTTGCAGTTATTTTGATTTAGTTTACATAAAGCATGGGGGACTGGGCATCGCAGTGACCAGCCACTTTCTCGTGAGTGAGGAGCGGAGTCCACTCCTCTTCAGAATAACCCGCCTAACATGGAAGATACGGACAGCCCTAGTTGATACATGAGCTATTCGAGCATACAAAACAGGATATTTATTTGAAGGTTTAGAGTTTGGCACATACAAATTTACTTGGAACGGGAGGTAGGTACCGTATATAGGTAGGTATGGTGGACTCATATGGCATAACTTTGGGGTTTATGGAGTTGGATGCACAAGCAGTATTCTCGCTTAGTACAGGTGAAGGCTAGCAAAATACTGGGAAGCGACCAGCTAGAGAGCGACAACAGTCATGAACATGCATTAAAGTTAATCAACAACGAATGCAAGCATGAGTAGGATATAATCCACCATGAACATAAATATCGTGAAGGCTATGTTGATTTTGTTTCAACTACATGCGTGAACATGTGCCAAGTCAAGTCACTTAAATCATTCAGAGTAGGATACCACCCTATCATACCACATCCACAACCATTTTAATAGCATGTTGGCACGCAAGGTAAACCATTATAGGCTCCTAGCTAATCAAGCATGGCACAAGAAACTATGATCTCTAGTTGTCATTGCAAACATGTTTATTCATAATAGGCTGAATCAGGAACGATGAACTAATCATATTTACAAAAACAAAAGAGGTTGAGTTCATACCAGCTTTTCTCATCTCAGTCAGTCCATCATATATCGTCATAATTGCCTTTCACTTGCACGACCAAACGATGTGGATAATAATAATAGTGCACGTGCATTGGACTAAGCTGGAATTTGCAAGCATTCAATAAACAGGAGAAGACAAGGCAATATGGGCTCTTTTGTCAGATCAACAATAATGCATATAAGAGCCGCTTCAGGAATTTAATTATGGTCTCCTCCTATCGACCCCCAAAGAAAAGAAAAGAAATAAAACTATTTTCACGGGAAAGCTCCCAAGAAGCAAAAGAAGAACATGAAATCTTTTTGGGTTTTCTTTTTAATTACTACTACAAGCATAGAAAGTAAACTAATTAAAAACTACAACTAATTTTTTTGGTTTTTCTTAAGGTTTATTAAACACACAAGAAGAAAGCATAAAAAGGAAAATAAACTAGCATGGATGTTTACAATGAAAAAGTATGAGCACCGACATCTAGCAATGAGTGTGTGAACATGAATGTAATATCGGTGGGAAGTACGTACTCCCCCAAGCTTAGGCATTTGGCCTAAGTTGGTCTATGGCCACGGCTGGCCCGGCGGATATCCATAGTAATAGTTGGGGTCGTACTGCGAAGACGAAGACTCTGAATGCCACAGGTTGGTAATCATCTCTGGATCCCAATGGTAATTAGACTGTCGTGGAGGATCAACTTGTGGTTCAGACTCTGGCTCTGTGGCTGATGTAGAGCTCCGGTAGGCATGAATAGCCTCTAACAGAACAAGGTACTGGCCTGCAGATAAATCAAACAAGGAAGGAGCAGGCAGGGTAATAGTCTCAGTATGATGTTTATGAAAGAACATTTTGTATTTAAGCTCCCCTTCCCTATTCTTAACAATCAAGTCGTGTGCCACCATACTCTTATAATCTAAATAAACATGGGGCAACAATTTTTCTTCCTTCTCATAATGTCTAATAGGTATGTTAAAATGTGCAGCTAGGCGTGAAGCATAGATGCCTCCAAAGATGGGGCCCTTTATACGGTTCAGACTTAACCGTTTAGCAATAATACCGTCCATACTAACAGAGTTATCACTGAATAAACCGCGGAACAAAATAATAATATCAGGAACACTAAGGTTCCCATAGTTTCCATGACCAATTAATCAACGACTAGCAAATATTGCAAAGTAGCGTAAAACAGGAAAATGTATGCTAGTGATTCATGTATCGGAAACCTTCCTCGTTTCCCCTACAGTGATGGTATCAATAAACCCATCCACATCGCCGCGATGTGGTTCCTCTGTCGTGCCCTCAAAAGGGACCAAACAAACCCGACAAAAATCATAAAGTGACATCTCCTTATGCTCATCATATAAATAAAACTCCACCGTGGGTGGTGAGCTCCTAGAATAGAAATGAAAGTTTTGCACAAAGATATTGGTGAGTAAGAGATACTGGTCACGTTGGTCGTGGAGGAAGGCGGTGAGGCCTGCATTCTCAGCCAATTCATAAAAATCATCATAAATCCCGGCTGCTCTCAAGAAATCATCGAAAGACCATTCACACGGCCGAACCTCCGCGGTGCAAGGCAGATTATACTTGGGCTTCTCTGCTTTTTCATTTTTCTTTTCCTTCGAGCTTCGGTTCGATGAGCCCCTCAAAAATCTCTTCATTATATTCTGAAAAATTCTGAAATTTTTAGTAACTTCAAAATAAAAGTGAACCAAACTCAATAAAATTGATAGCAACTACTCCTACAAGTGCCTAGAGCCTATATCATGCATCAAAACTACTTTTGACCATATAAATTTGGCATGCAAGCTCAAGAACAGGGTCACCTAAGCAGCAAAAATTTGCAATGAATAAAGCACTAGAACAAAAACTAATTGGACCAATGGAGGAGTCACATACCAAAGAACAATGTCCCCAAGCAGTTTTGTGAGAGGTGCTTTGAGCAAGGAGATCAAAAATGGCAGCAAAATGAGCTTGGACTCGGGTTTGAGCTGGATATTCGTGTTTGTGGGAGGAAGAAGGAGTGTGTGGGTGCAGGAATAAGTGGAGGAGGGCCACCATGGGCCCACGAGGTAGGGGGGCGTGCCCAGGGGGTAGGGCGCGTCCTCCACCTTCGTGGTCAGGTGGATGCCCCCCGTGCTGTGTTCTCGGTGCCAAATATTCTCAAATATTCCAAAAAAATCATATTTAAATTTCAGGGCATTTGGAGAACTTTTATTTTCGGGGTATTTTTATATTGCACGGATAATTCAGATAACAGACAGAAAATACTATTTTTATTTTATTTAATGTAAATAACAGAAAGTAAAAGGAGGGTACAGAGAGTTGTGTTTTCTAAATTCATCCATCTCATGATCATCAAAAGGAATCCACTAACAAGGTTGATCAAGTCTTGTTAACGAACTCATTCCGAATAACATGGAACCGGAGAAATTTCGAATAACACTATGTTACCTCAATGGGGATATGCACATCCCCAATAATAAAAATATCATATTTCTTCTTGATAGTAGGAAGAGGAAGTTCAAAACCTCCAAATATAATCAATGGAATTTTTCCAATAGAGTTGATACTATGAACTTGAGGTTGTTTCCTCGGAAAGTGTACCGTATGCTCATTACCATTAACATGAAAAATGACATTGCCTTTAGTGCAATCAATAACAGCCCTTGCAGTATTCAAAAAGGGTCTTCCATGAATAATAGACATACTATCGTCCTTGCGAATATCAAGAATAACAAAGTCCGTTAAAATAGTAATGTTTGCAACTACAACAGGCACATCCTCACAAATACCAACAGGTATAGCAGTTGATTTATCAGCCATTTGCAAAGATATTTCAGTAGATGTCAACTTATTCAAATCAAGTCTATGATATAAAGAAAGAGGCATAACACTAACACCGGCTCCAAGATCACATAAAGCAGTTTTAACATAGTTTCTTTTAATGGAGCATGGTATAGTGGGTACTCCTGGATCTCCAAGTTTCTTTGGTATTCCACCCTTAAAAGTATAATTAGCAAGCATGGTGGAAATTTCAGCTTCTGGTATCCTTCTTTTATTAGTAACAATTTCTTTCATGTACTTAGCATAAGGATTCAGTTTAAGCATATCAGTTAATCGCATACGCAAGAAGATAGGTCTAATCATTTCAGCAAAGCGCTCAAAATCCTCATCATCCTTTTTCTTGGATGGTTTGGGAGGAAAAGGCATGGGTTTCTGAACCCATGGTTCTCTTTCTTTACCATGTTTCCTAGCAACAAAGTCTTTCTTATCATAACATTGATTCCTTGATTGTGGGTTATCAAGATCAACAGCAGGTTCAATTTCTATATCATTATCATTACTAGGTTGAGAATCATCATGAACATTATCGTTAACATTATCACTAGTTTCAGGTTCATTACTAGATTGTGTTTCAGCATCAGAAATAGAAATATCATTTGGATTCTCAGGTGTATCAACAATAGGTTCACTAGAAGCATGTAAAGTCCTATCATTTTTCTTTTTCTTCCTTTCAGAAGGACTAGGTGCATCTATAATATTTCTCTGAGAATCTTGCTCAATTCTCTTAGGATGGCATTCAGGATACAAAGGTTCCTAAGTCATTTTACCACCTCTAGTCATAACTCTAACAACATTATCATTTTTCTTACTATTCAATTCATTGATCAAATCATTTTGAGCTTTAAGTACTTGTTCTACTTGAGTGGTAACCATAGAAGAATGTTTTCTAATAAGTTTAAGTTCACCTTTGACATTAGCCATATAATCACCCAAGTGTTCAAGCATATTTGAATTGTATTTCAATTGTTTACCAAAATAAGCATTGAAGTCTTCTTGCCTAACCATAAATTTGTCAAACTCATCTAAGCATGGGCTAGCAAACTTAATAAATGGGATTTCTGCTTTATCATATCTATAGAGAGAATTTACCTTTACTACCTATGTCGGGTTATCAAGACCATGAGTTTCTTCAATAGGTAATGGATTAAGATCATATGTTTCTTCAACAGGAGGTAAATTAAGACCGTGTATTTCTTCAATAGGAGGTAAATTCTTAACATCTTCAGCTTTAATACCTTTTTCTTTCATAGATTTCTTTGCCTCTTGCATATCTTCAGGACTGAGAAATAGAACACCTCTCTTCTTCGGAGGTTGTTTAGGAATAGGCTCAGGAAGTGTCCAATTATTTTCATTTGTCAACATATTATTCAATAGAATTTTAGCTTCATCCGGTGTTCTTTCCCTGAAAACAGAACCAACACAACTATCCAGGTAATCTCTGGAAGCATCGGTTAGTCCATTATAAAAGATATCAAGTATTTCATTTTCTTAAGAGGATGATCAGGCAAAGCATTAAGTAACTTGAGAAGCCTCCCCCAAGCTTGTGGGAGACTCTCTTCTTCAATTTGCACAAATTATATATATCCCTTAATGCAGCTTGTTTCTTATGAGCAGGGAAATATTTAGCAGAGAAGTACTAAATCATATCCTGGCGACAATGCACACAACCAAGATCCAGAGAATTAAACCATTTCTTAGCATCACCCTTTAATGAGAACGGAAATATTTTAAGGATATAAAAGTAAAGAGTTCTCACATCATTAGTGAACAGGGTGGCTATATCATTTAATTTAGTAAGATGTGCCACACCAGTTTCAGATTCATAGCCATGAAAAGGATCAGATTCAACCAAAGTAATTATATTAGGATCAATAGGGAATTCATAATCCTTATCAGTAACACAGATAGGTGAAGTAGGAAAAGCAGGGTCAGATTTCATTCTAGCATTAAGAGATTGCTGTTTCCATTTAGCTAATAACCTCTTGAGTTCGTATCTATCTTTGCAAGCTAAAATAGCTAAAGCAGCTTCTTTTTCAAAAACATAACCCTTAGGAATAACAAGTGATTCATATTCATTAGAGGGAGACGCTGGTAGAAAAAGGGCCTTTAGTCCCGGTTCGTAAGGGCCTTTAGTCCCGGTTCTGGAACCGGGACTAAAGGGTCGGTACTAATGCCCTGACCCTTTAGTCCCGATTCAATCCAGAACCGGGACTAAAGGCCCTCCACGTGGTCGGTCCACCTTTAGTCCTGGTTGGTAACACCAACCGGTACTAAAGGAAATTTTCTGATTTTTTTTTGAAATACTTTTTGAAATATTTTTATTTATTTTTTTTATTTTCAAATTTCCGAATTATTTTAACCTCTAATCTCTAATCACCCCTCATCACTGCTCAATTTAATCTCTAATCACCCCTCATCATTCCAAATCATCTAACTTCCCGAACGGTCACCCATCCTCTCACTACTCCAGCCTGAGCACGCTTAACTTCCGGGTTCTATTCTCCCTCGTTTCCAAGTCTGCACTTGTTGTTTTCCTGACAATAGTAAGATGTCAATCCTATTAACCCTCAGGAATTTAGCTTGAGCATGAAGTCACATATTTCACTGTTTGAGTTTGAAACTATTGTTCTAAAAAACAATAATTTTTTAGTAACACCAATATTTCTTGAATAAGTAGTTTGACCATTGTTGACCATAGTTTGACCAGATTTGACCAAAATTCAAAAAAGGTGAAATAATTATTTAATAACACTAATATTCTTGAATAATTATTGAGTAACACTAATACTTCTTGAATAAGTAGTTTGACCATAGTTTGACCAGATTTACTGAAAATTTAAAAAAACTAAAATTTGAGCATAACTTTTTTTCCTTTTGGAATCTGAGGATTCTACAAATTTGCAAACATGCCGTAGGAGGTCTCCATCAGATGTAACTTTTCGAGTAGATGATTTTTCATATAAAAAACTTTTTAATACGAGTTTGTATGCAAAAGTTATGCCCATTTTACAAATTCCAGAGAGATTTTGTAAATAAAGTCGAAATTCATATTTGTAAATTTTCCCAACAACTAGACCACATATCACATGGGAAACATATTTTATTTTATTTTTATTGACATTTCCATCATTTTCTTTTGTTTTTTCTAAAACTGAAAAGGCGGTCCACATGGGGGGGAGTCTGAAAATGGGACCTTTAGTACCGGTTCGTGCCATGAACCGGTACTAATGCCTCAAAGCCCATTAGTCCCGGTTGGTGGCACCAACCGGGACTAAAGGTCTAACCTTTAGTACCAGTTGGTATCACCAACCAGGACCAATGGGCATCGCACCCTTTAGTCCCGGTTCGTGGCATGAACCGGGACTAAAGGGCCCAGGTGAACCGGGACTAATGCCTTAGCCGCACGAATCGGGATAAATGCACCCATTGGTCCCGGTTCTGGACTGAACCGGGACTAATGGGCTTACTCGGCCTGGACCAAAGCCCCCTTTTCTACTAGTGAGAGTCTTCATCATCACTTTCATCAATATTATCAAATTCAATATTTTCATTCTCTCTAACCCTAGCAAGTTGTTCATCAAGAAATTCACCAAGTGGCACAGTAGTATCAAGCATAGAAGTAGTTTCATCATAAGTATCATGCATAGCAGAAGTGGCATCATCAATAACATGTGACATATCAGAACGAATAGCAGAAGCAGGTTTAGGTGTCGCAAGCTTACTCAAAACAAAAGGTGAATCAAGTGCAGAGCTAGATGGCAGTTCCTTACCTCCCCTTGTAGTTGAGGGATAAATCTTGGTTTTTGGATCTCTCAAGTTCTTCATAATGATAAGCAGATATAAATCCCAAGTGACTCAAAGAATAGAGGTATGCTCCCCGGCAACGGCGCCAGAAAATAGTCTTGATAACCCACAAGTATAGGGGATCACAACAGTTTTTGAGGGTAGAGTATTCAACCCAAATTTATTGATTCGACACAAGGGGAGCCAAAGAATATTCTCAAGTATTAGCAGCTGAGTTGTCAATTAAACCACACCTGGAAACATAATATCTGCAGCAAATAGTTTAGTAGCAAAGTAATATGATAGTAGTGGTAACGGTAGCAAAAGGTAACGATAGAAAAAGTAATGTTTTTGGTATTTTGTAGTGATGATAGCAATAGCAACGGAAAAGTAAATAAGCGAAGAACAATATATGGAAAGCTCGTAGGCAATGGATTGGTGATAGAGAATTATGCCGGATGCGGTTCATCATGTAACAGTCATAACCTAGGGTGACACAGAACTAGCTCCAATTCATCAATGTAATGTAGGCATATATTCCAAATATAGTCATACATGCTTATGGAAAAGAACTTGCATGACATATTTTGTTCTACCCTCCCGTGGCAGTGGGGTCCTAGCGGAAACTAAGGGATATTAAGGCCTCCTTTTAATAGAGTACCGGACCAAAGCATTAACACATAGTGAATACATGAAGTCCTCAAACTACGGTCATCACTGGTAAGTATCCCAATTATTGTCACTTCAGGGTTAACGGATCATAACACATAGTAGGTGACTATAGACTTGCAAGATAGGATCAAGAACTCTCATATATTGATGGAAACATAATAGGTTCAGATCTGAAATCATGGCACTCGGGCCCTAGTGACAAGCATTAAGCATAGCAAAGTCATAGCAACATCAATCTCAGAACATAGTGGACACTAGGGATCAAAACCTAACAAAACTAACTCGATTACATGATAAATCTCATCCAACCCATCATCGTCCAGCAAGCCTACGATGGAATTACTCACGCACGGCGGTGAGCATCATGAAATTGGTGTTGGAGGAAGGTTGATGATGACGATGGCGACGGATTCCCCTCTCTGGAACCCCGAACGGACTCCAGATCAGCCCTCCCGAGAGGTTTTAGGGCTTGGCGGCGGCTCCGTATCGTAAAACGCGATGAATCCTTCTCCCTGATTTTTTCTCTCCGAAACCAAATATATAGAGTTGGAGTTGAGGTCAGAGGAGCTCCAGGGGGCCCACGAGGTACGGGGGCACGCCCTAGGGGGCAGGCGCGCCCCCCACCCTCGTGGCTAGGGTGTGGGCCCCTGGTCTTCGTCTTTTGCATGGATTTTTTATTATTTCAGAAAAGATGTTCCGTGAAGTTTCAGGTCATTCTGAGAACTTTTGTTTCTGCACATAAATAACACAATGGTAATTCTACTGAAAAAAGCGTCATTCCGGGTTAGTTCCATTCAAATCATGCAAGTTAGAGTCCAAAAAAAGGGCAAACGTGTTTGGAAAAGTAGATACGACTGAGACGTATCAATGACCACCACTCTAGTAGTGATGAGGTAGTTTGGGCGTCGAGGTCTCCTCTTCGGTTTTGGTTCTATACCGTCTTTGCCAGTCTCGATGCCGGTCTGGTGTTGGGGAACGTAGTAATTTCAAAAAAAATCCTGCGCACACGCAAGATCATGGTTATGCATAGCAATGAGAGGGCAGAGTGTCGTTTACGTACCATCGTAGACCGTAAGCGGAAGCGTTATGGCAACGCGATTGATGTAGTCGTACGTCTTCACGATCGAGCGATCCTCAGTACCGAACATACGACACCTTCGCGTTCAGCACACGTTCAGCTCGGTGACGTCCCGCGAACTCACGATCCAGTAGAGCTTCTGGGAAGAGCTTCGTTAGCACGACGGCATGGTGACGGTGTTGATGAAGCTACCGACGCAGGGCTTCGCCTAAGCACCGCTACAATATGACCGAGGTGGATTATGGTGGAGGGGGGCACCGCACACGGCTAAAAGATCAGTGATCAATTGTTGTGTCCCCAAGGGGTGCCCCCTCCCCGTATATAAAGGAGTGGATGGGGGGAGGGGGCCGGCCTCCTATGGCGCGCCCCATGAGGAGTCCTACTCCCACCGGGAGTAGGACTCCCCCCTTCCAAGTAGGAGTAGGAGAGGAGAAGAAAGGGAGAGAAGGAAAGAAGGAAAGGGGGGCGCCGGGCCTCCTCCTTGTCCAATTCGGACTAGATGGGGAGGGGGCGCGCGGCTGCCCTAGCCGCCCCTCCTCTTCTCCCACTAAGGCCCATTAGACCCAACATACTCCCCGAGGGGTTCCGGTAACCCCTCGGTACTCCGGTATATGTCCGAAACTTCCCGAAACACTTCCGGTGTCCGAACATAGTCATCCAATATATTGATCTTTACGTCTCGACCATTTCGAGTCTCCTCTTCATGTCCGTGATCATATCCGGGACTTCAAACTACCTTTGGTACATCAAAACACAAAAACTCATAATACCGATCGTCACAAAGCATTAAGCGTGCGGACCCTACCGGTTCGAGAACTATGTTGACATGACCAAGACATGTCTCCGATCAATAACAAATAGCGGAACCTGGATGCTCATATTGGTTCCTACATATTCTATGAAGATCTTTATCGATCAAACCGCATAACAACATACGTTGTTCCCTTTGTCATCGGTATGTTACTTGCCCGAGGTTTGATCGTTGGTATCTCAATACCTAGTGCAATTTCGTTACCGGCAAGCCTCTTTACTCGTTCCGTAATGCATCATCCCGTAACTAACTCATTAGTCACAGTGCTTGCAAGGCTTATAGTGATGTGCATTACTGAGAGGGGCCAGAGATACCTCTCCGACAATCAGAGTGACAAATCCTATTCTCGATCCATGCCAACTCAACGAACACCATTAGAGACACCTATAGAGCACCTTTATAATCACCCAGTTACGTTGTGACGTTTGGTAGCACACAAAGTGTTCCTCCGGTAATCGGGAGTTGCATAATCTCATAGTCATAGGAACATGTATAAGTCATGAAGAAAGCAATAGCAGTAAACTAAACGATCAAGTGCTAAGCTAACGAAATGGGTCATGTCAATCACATCATTCTCCTAATGATGTGATCCCATTAATGAAATGACAACTCATGTCCATGGCTAGGAAACTCAACCATCATTGATCAACGAGTTAGTCAAGTAGAGGCATACTAGTGACACTATGTTTGTCTATGTATTCACATATGTATTATGTTTCCGGTTAATACAATTCTAGCATGAATAATAAAAACTTATCATGATATGAGGAAATAAATAATAACTTTATTATTGCTTCTAGGGCATATTTCCATCAGTCTCCCACTTGCACTAGAGTCAATAATCTAGATTACACAGTAATGATTCTAACACCCATGGAGTCTTAGTGCTGATCATGTTTTGCTCGTGGAAGAGGCTTAGTCAACGGGTCTGCAACATTCAGATCCGTATGTATCTTGCAAATCTCTATGTCTCCCATTTGGACTTGATCCCGGATGGAGTTGAAGCATCTCTTGATGTGCTTGGTTCTCTTGTGAAATATGGATTCCTTTGCCAAGGCAATTGCACCAGTATTGTCACAAAAGATTTTCATTGGACCCGATGCACTAGGTATGACACCTAGATCGGATATGAACTCCTTCATTTGCTGCTTCGGAAGCAGCTATGTACTCCGCTTCACACGTAGATACTGATACGTCTCTGTCGTATCTATAATTTTTGATTGTTCAATGCCAATATTCTACAACTTTCATATACTTTTGGAAACTTTTTATACTATTTTTGGGACTAACATATTGATCCAGTGCCTAGTGCCAGTTCCTGTTTGTTGCATGTTTTTTGTTTCGCAGAATATCCATATCAAACGGAGTCCACACGGGACAAAAACTGATGGAGATTTTTTTGGAATATATATGATTTTTGGGAAGAAAAATCCACGTGAGACAGTGCCCGAGGTGGCCACGAGGCAGGGGGTGCGCCTACCCCCTGGGCGCGCCCCTGGCCCTCGTGGGCCACCCATAAGGCGGTTGATGCCCTTCTTTCGCCACAAGAAAGCTAATATACGGATAGAGATCGTGTTAAAATTTCAGCCCAATCGGAGTTACGGATCTCCGGGAATATAAGAAACGGTGAAAGGGAAGAATCTGGGAACACAGAAACAGAGAGAGACAGAGAGACAGATCCAATCTCGAAGGGGCTCTCGCCCCTCCCATGCCATGGAGGCCATGGACCAGAGGGGAAACCCTTCTCCCATCTAGGGAGGAGGTCAAGGAATAAGAAGAAGGAGGAGGGCTCTCTCCTCGCTTCCGGTGGCACCGGAGTGCCACCGGGGGCCATCATCATCACCGCCAATCTTCACCGCCATCATCACCAACTCTTCCCCCCTCTATGCAGCGGTGTAACCTCTCTCTTACCCGCTGTACTCTCTACTTAAACGTGGTGCTCAACTCTATATATTATTTCCCAATGATGTATGGCTATCCTATGATGTTTGAGTAGATCCATTTTGTCCTATGGGCTATTTGATGATCGTGATTGGTTTGAGTTGCATATTTTATTATTGGTGGTGTCCTATGGTGCTCTCCGTGTCGCGCAAGCGTGAGGGATCCCCGCTGTAGGGTGTTGCAATACGTTCATGAATCGCTTATAGTGGGTTGCGTGAGTGACTGAAACACAAACCCGAGTAAGGGGGTTGTTGCGTATGGGATAAGGAGGACTTGATGCTTTAATGCTATGGTTGGGTTTTACCTTAATGATCTTTAGTAGTTGCGGATGCTTGCTAGAGTTCCAATCATAAATGCATATGATCCAATAGAGAAAGTATGTTAGCTTATGCCTCTCCCGCATATAAAATTGCAATAATGATTACCGGTCTAGTTATCGATTGCCTAGGGACAAATAACTTTCCCGTAACAACAAGCTCTCTACTAAAACTAACTTAGTTGTGTCTTTATCTAAACAGCCCCTACTTTTTATTTACGCTCTCTTTATTATCTTGCAAACCTATCCAACAACACCTACAAAGTACTTCTAGTTTCATACTTGTTCTAGGTAAAGCGAACATCAAGCGTGCGTAGAGTTGTATCGGTGGTTGATAGAACTTGAGGGAATATTTGTTCTGCCTTTAGCTCCTCGTTGGGTTCGACACTCTTACTTATCGAAAACTGTTGCGATCCCCTATACTTGTGGGTTATCAAGACCTTTTTTCTAGCGCCGTTGCCGGGGAGCAATAGCGTGGGGTGAATATTCTCGTGTGTGCTTGTTTGCTTTATCACTATGTAATTTTTTATCTGTTGTTCTTAGTTGTTTTCTATCTTTATTTATGGGTAGGAAACGCAAAATACCAAAAAAAATAGTTGTACCTACTAAACCAATGGTTGAAGAACCACTCAAAATCTATCACACTGCTGAAGCTGATTACTTGGATCATCTTCGATCCCTATGTGCTCGTGTTGAAACCCCAACTAGCTTAGTTGAGTGAAAATCTTTATATGAGCATGCTTGTTATGTGCGACACCGAATATCTGAAATGGAGAAAATATTACTGGGTCAAATTCATCGTTTGCAATGCTATGCATGGAATTTATGCAAAATATATGATATTACTTGTTGTTCTGAAAATCCTAAGAAACACCTTCCCTATCAATGTGAGTTTAGTGATAATGGAATCGTATCTTCGTATGCTAAGGGTGTTTATAATTACTATGATGTTCAAAAAATTGAAGAATTTGTTGCTTTTAAGGGTGCTTATGAAATTACTTCTTTGATTGAAAAGTATGATGCTACTCTTTACAAATATGAAAATCTTGCCATATTTGAATATTGTTATGAGAATTATGCTTCTAATGCCTATGTTAAACAATATATCGAGGTCTCCTCCGCTGTCCAAGAAGAGACTAAAATTTTGCAGGAGTCTATGGAAGAAGAAATTGATGAAACTGTGAGCTCATTAGATGAAAAAGACGATGAGGAGAGCGAAGAACAAAAGGAGGAAGAGCGGATTAGCTACCCGTGCCCACCTCCTAATGAGAGTAATTCTTCAACTCATACATTGTTTAATTTCCCTTCATGCTTACCGAAGGATGACTGCTATGATGACTGTTATGATCCTGTTGATTCTCTTGAAATATCCCTTTTTGATGATGCTTGCTATGCTTGTGGCCAAGAGGCCAATATGAATTATGCTTATGGAGATGAACTTGCTATAGTTCCTTATGTTAAACATGAAATTGTTGCTATTGCACCCACACATGATAGTCCTATTATCTTTTTGAATTCTCCCGACTACACTATATCGGAGAAGTTTGCCCTTATTAATGATTATATCGATGGGTTGCCTTTTACCGTTGCACATGATGATTTTGATGAATATAATATGCATGTGCTTGCTGCTCCTACTTGCAATTATTATGAGAGAGGAACTATATCTCCACCTCTCTACATTTCCCACACGATAAAATTGCAAGAAACTGTTTATACTATGCATTGGCCTTTACTTTGTGTGCATCAATTGTTCTTTTATGACATGCCGATGCATAGGATGAGAGTTAGACTTTGTTGTTGCATGATATATGTTACTTTGTGCTCACTACTAAATTACAAATCATTGTTAATTAAAATTGGCTTTGATATACCTTGGGATCCGGGTGGATTCATTACTTGAGCACTATATGCCTAGCTTAATGGCTTTAAAGAAAGCGCTGCCAAGGAGACAACCCGGACGTTTTAGAGAGTCATTTATTTCTGTTGAGTGCTTTTATATATTTTAAAAACAACAAAAATAACGAGGGGAACCCAAAACTTTTTCAAAAAGGAAAGTGAAAGTGAGAAAGACAAGCATTGTTGAAGTGGGAGAGCTCCTTGAACTTTGTTCATGCTCATGGATACTTTGTGAATCTTGATTACAGAAACTTTTCAATAAAAATAATCATCCCCTTGTACAATTCCATTGTATTATAAAAATAATGTGCCAAGGTTTGCCTTTAGGATGTTTACATTTGCTTGATGGTTTGTACGGTGCAGGACAGAAACTTTGGATAAAGTGCGCGATTTTACGTTTTTTGCTGGAACGTCAAATGGTTATGATTATTTTTGAACTGTCTTCATATACAAATTTTTTATTTTTCCTAATTTTGGCAGAATTTTTCAAGTACCAGAAGTATGGTGAATGTTCAGATTATTACAGACTGTTCTATTTTAGACAGATTCTGTTTTTGATGCATAGTTTGCTTGTTTTGATGAAACTATCGATTCATATCAGTGTATTAAGCCATGAAAAAGTTATATTACAGTAGACAATGCAAAAAAATATGAATTGGTTTGCAACAGTACTTAGAGTAGTGATTTTCTTTATTATACTAAGTGATCTTACCGAGTTTTCTGTTGAAGTTTTGTGTGGATGAAGTGTTCAATGATCGAGAAGGTCTCGATGTGAGAAGAAGGAAGAGAGGCAAGAGCTCAATATTGGGGATGCCCGAGGCACCCCAAGTAAATATTCAAGGAGACTCAAGCGTCTAAGCTTGGGGATTCCCCGGAAGGCATCCCCTCTTTCTTCAACAAGTATCGATATGTTCTCGGATTCGTTTCGTTCATGCGATATGTGCAATCTTGGAGCGTCTTTTTGCATTAGTTTTCATTTTTATTTTATGCACCATGCTGGTATGAGATAGTCCTTGGTTCATGCGATTTATAGAATTCTCTATGCACTTCACTTATATCTTTTGAGTATGGTTTTATAGAATGCTTCATGTGCTTCACTTATATCATTTGAAGTTTGGATTGCCTGTTTCTCTTTACATAGAAAACCGCCATTTGTAGAATGCTCTTTTGCTTCAATTAGATTTGTTAGAGTGTGGGCATATCTTTTGTAGCAAGAATTAAACTCTCTTGCTTCACTTATATCTATTTAGGGAGATGACATGAATTGGTCATTCACATGGTTAGTCATAAAATTCTACATAAAACTTGTAGATCACTGAATATGATATGTTTGATTTCTTGCAATAGTTTTGCGATATAAAGATGGTGATATTAGAGTCATGCTAGTGGGTAGTTGTGGACTAGTAGAAATACTTGTGTTGAGGTTTGTGATTCCCGTAGCATGCACGTATGGTGAACCGTTATGTGATGAAGTCGGAGCATGATTTATTTATTAATTGTCTTCCTTATGAGTGGCAGTCGGGGACGAGCGATGGTCTTTTCCTACCAATCTATCCCCCTAGGGGCATGCGTAGTAATACTTTGCTTCGAGGGCTAATAAACTTTTGCAATAAGTATGTGAGTTCTTTATGACTAATGTTGAGTCCATGGATTATACGCACTCTCACCCTTCCACCATTGCTAGCCTCTCTAGTACCGCGCAACTTTCGCTGGTACCATAAACCCACCATATACCTTTCGCAAAACAGCCACCATACCTACTTATCATGGCATTTCCATAGCCATTCCAAGATATATTGCCATGCAACTTCCATCATCATCATATACATGACTTGAGCATTCATTGTCATATTGCTTTGCATGATCGTAAGATAGCTAGCATGATGTTTTCATGGATTGTTCGTTTTTTGATGTCATTGCTACGCTAGATCATTGCACATCCTGGTACACCGCCGGAGGCATCCATATAGAGTCATACTTTTTTCTAGACATTGAGTTGTAATATTGAGTTGTAATTAAATAAAAGTGTGATGATCATCATTATTAGAGCATTGCCCCAGTGAGGAAAGGATGATGGAGACTATGATTCCCCCATAAGTCGGGATGATACTCCGGACTTTACAAAAAAATAAAAGAGGCCAAAGAAGCCCAAATAAAAAAAGAGGCCAAAGAAGCCCACCAAAAAAACAAAAAAACAAAAAATGAGAGAAACAGAGAGAAGGGGCAGTGCTACTATCCTTTTTCCACACTTGTGCTTCAAAGTAGCACCATGTTCTTCATATAGAGAGTCTCTTGAGTTATCACTTTCATAAACTAGTGGGAATTTTCATTATAGAACTTGGCTTGTATATTCCGATGATGGGATTCCTCAAATGCCCGAGGTCTTCATGAGCAAGCAAGTTGCATGCACACCCACTTAATTTTAGTTGGAGCTTTCATACACTTATAGCTCTAGTGCATCCGTTGCATGGCAATCCCTACTCACTCACATTGATATCTATTGATGGGCATCTCCATAGCCCGTTGATACGCCTAGTTGATGTGAGACTATCTTCTCCTTTTTGTCTTCTCCACCATCATATTCTATTCCACCTATAGTGCTATGCCCATGGCTCACGCTCATGTATTGCGTGCAAGTTGAAAAGCTTTGAGAACGTCAAAAGTATGAAACAATTGCTTGGCTTATCATCGGGGTTGTCCATGATGTGAATATTTTGTGTGGTGAAGATGGAGCATAGCCAGACTATATGATTTTGTAGGGATAACTTTCTTTGGCCATGTTATTTTGAAAAGACATGCTTGCTTTATTAGTAGGCTTGAAGTATTATTGTTTTTATGTCAAATAATAGACTATTGCTTTGAATCACTCGTATCTTAATATTCATGCCATGATTAGATTACATGATCAAGATTATGCTAGGTAGCATTCCACATCAAAAATTATCTTTTTTTATCATTTACCTACTTGAGGACGAACAGGAATTAAGCTTGGCAATGCTGATACGTCTCTGTCGTATCTATAATTTTTGATTGTTCCATGCCAATATTCTACAACTTTCATATACTTTTGGCAACTTTTTATACTATTTTTGGGACTAACATATTGATCCAGTGCCCAGTGCCAGTTCCTCTTTGTTGCATGTTTTTTGTTTCACAGAATATCCATATCAAACGGAGTCCAAACGGGATAAAAACTGACAAAGATTTTTTTTGGAGTATATATGATTTTTGGGAAGAAAAATCCACGTGAGACGGTGCCCGAGGTGGCCACGAGGCAGGGGGGGCGCGCCCCTGACCCTCGTGGGCCACTCGTAAGGCAGTTGATGCCCTTCTTTCGACACAAGAAAGCTAATATCCGGATAGAGATCGTGTTAAAATTTCAGCCCAATCAGAGTTACAGATCTCCGGGAATATAAGAAACGGTGAAAGGGAAGAATCTGGGAACACAGAAACAGAGAGAGATAGAGAGACATATCCAATCTCGGAGGGGCTCTCGCCCCTCCCATGCCATGGAGACCATGGACCAGAGGGGAAACCCTTCTCCCATCTAGGGAGGAGGTCAAGGAAGAAGAACAAGGAGGGGGGCTCTCTCCCCCTCGCTTCCGGTGGCACCGGAGTGCCACCGGGGGCCATCATCATCACTGCAATCTTCACCGCCATCATCACCAACTCTTCCCCCTCTATGCAGTGGTGTAACCTCTCTCTTACCCGCTGTAATATCTACTTAAACATGGTGATCAGTGCTATATATTATTTCCCAATGATGTATGGCTATCCTATGATGTTTGAGTAGATCCATTTTGTCCTATGGGCTATTTGATGATCGTCATTGGTTTGAGTTGCATATTTTGTTATTGGTGCTGTCCTATGGTGCTCTCCGTGTCACGCAATCGTGAGGGATCACCGATGTAGGGTGTTGCAATATGTTCATGATTCGCTTATAGTGGGTTGCGTGAGTGACTGAAACACAAACCCGAGTAAGGGAGTTGTTGCGTATGGGATAAAGAGGACTTGATGCTTTAATGCTATGGTTGGGTTTTACCTTAATGATCTTTAGTAGTTGCAGATGCTTGCTAGAGTTCCAATCATAAGTGCATATGATCCAAGTAGAGAAAGTATGTTAGCTTATGCCTCTCCTTCATATAAAATTGCAATAATGATTACCGGTCTAGTTACCGATTGCCTAGGGACAAATAACTTTCTCGTAACAACAAGCTCTCTACTAAAACTAACTTAGTTGTGTATTTATCTAAACATCCCCTACTTTTTATTTACGCTCTCTTTATTATCTTGCAAACCTATCCAAGAACACCTACAAAGTACTTCTAGTTTCATACTTGTTCTAGGTAAAGCGAACATCAAGCGTGCGTAGAGTTGTATCGGTGGTCGATAGAACTTGAGGGAATATTTGTTCTGCCTTTAGCTCCTCATTGGGTTCTACACTCTTACTTATCGAAAACTATTGCGATCCCCTATACTTGTGGGTTATCAGATCCCGCCACGAGGCTTTGTTTAGAACTACTTCAACTAGCAGCTCCACCGTTCAATATAAACACGTATCCGGTTTGTGATTTAGAATCATTCATATCAGTGTCAAAGCTTGCATTGACGTAACCATTTATGACGAGCTCTTTGTCACCTCCATAAACGAGAAACATAGCCTTAGTCCTTTTCAGGTATTTCAGGATGTTCTTGACCGTTGTCCAGTGATCCACTCCTGGATTACTTTGGTACCTCCCTGCTAAACTAATAGCAAGGCACACATCAGGTCTGGTACACATCATTGCATACATGATAGAGCCAATGGCTGAATCATAGGGAACATTTTTCATTTTTCTCTCTATCTTCTGCAATGGTCTTGCATTGAGTCTTACTCAACTTCACACCTTGTAACACAGGCAAGAACCCTTTCTTTGCTTGATCCATTTTGAACTTCTTCAAAACTTTATCAAGGTATGTGCTTTGTGAAATTCCAATTAAGCGTCTTGATCTATCTCTATAGATCTTGATGCCCAATATATAAGCAGATTTTCTGAGGTCTTTCATTGAAAAACTCTTATTCAAGTATCCTTTTATGCTATCCAGAAATTTTATATCGTTTCCAATCAACAATATGTCATCCTCATATAATATTAGAAATGCTACAGAGCTCCCACTCACTTTCTTGTAAATACAGGCTTCTCCAAAAGTCTGTATAAAACCATATGCTTTGATCACACTATCAAAATGTTTATTCCAACTCCAAGAGGCTTGCACCAGTCCATAAATGGATTGCTGGAGCTTGCACACTTTGTTTGCACCCTTTGGATCGACAAAACCTTATGGTTGCATCATATACAACTCTTCTTTCAGAAATCCATTCAGGAATGCAGTTTTGACATCCATTTGCCAAATTTCATAATCATAAAATGCGGCAATTGCTAACATGATTCAGACAGACTTAAGCATCGCTACGGGTGAGAAAGTCTCATTGTAGTCAACCCCTTGAACTTGTCGAAAACCTTTCGCAACAAGTCGAGCTTTGTAGACAGTAACATTACCGTCATCGTTAGTTTTCTGCTTGAATATCCATTTATTCCAGATGGCTTGCCGATTATCGGGAAAGTCAACCAAAGTCCATACTTTGTTCTCATACATGGATCCCATCTCAGATTTCATGGCCTCAAGCCATTTTGCGGAATCTGGGCTCACCATCGCTTCTTCATAGTTCGTAGGTTCATCATGGTCAAGTAACATGACTTCCAGAATAGGATTACCATACCACTCTGGTGCGGGTCTTACTCTGGTTGACCTACGAGGTTCGGTAGTAACTTGATCTGAAGTTTCATGATCATCATCATTAGCTTCCTCACTAATTGGTGCAGGTGTCACAGAAACCGATTTCTGTGATGAACTACTTTCCAATAAGGGAGCAGGTACAGTTACCTCATCAAGTTCTACTTTCCTCCCTCCCACTTCTTTCAAGAGAAACTCCTTCTCTAGAAAGGATCCATTCTTAGCAACAAATGTCTTGCCTTCGGATCTGTGATAGAAGGTGTACCCAATAGTTTCCTTTGGGTATCCTATGAAGACACATTTCTCTGATTTGGGTTCGAGCTTATCAGGTTGAAGCTTTTTCACATAAGCATTGCAGCCCCAAACTTTAAGAAACGGCAACTTTGGTTTCTTGCCAAACCACAGTTCATAAGGCGTCGTCTCAATGTATTTCGATGGTGCCCTATTTAACGTGAATGCAACCGTCTCTAAAGCATAACCCCAAAATGATAGCGGTAAATCAGTAAGAGACATCATAGATCGCACCATATCTAGTAAAGTACGATTACGACGTTCGGACACACCATTACGTTGTGGTGTTCCGGGTGGCGTGAGTTGCGAAACTATTCGCATTGTTTCAAATGTAGACCAAACTCGTAAATCAAATATTCTCCTCCACGATCAGATCGTAGAAACTTTATTGTCTTGTTACGATGATTTTCCACTTCACTCTCAAATTCTTTGAACTTTTCAAATGTTTCAGACAAATGTCTCATTAAGTAGATATACCCATATCTGCTCAAATCGTCTGTGAAGGTGAGAAAATAACGATACCCGCCATGAGCCTCAATAATCATTGGACCATATACATCAATATGTATGATTTCCAATAAATCTGTTGCTCGTTCCATTGTTCCGGAGAACGGCATTTTAGTCATCTTGCCCATGAGGCATGGTTCGCAAGTACCAAGTGATTGATAATCAAGTGATTCCAGGAGTCCATCAGTATGGAGTTTCTTCATGCGCTTTACACCAATATGACCTAAACGGCAGTGCCACAAATAAGTTGCACTATCATTATCAACTCTACATGTTTTGGCTTCAACATTATGAATATGTGTATTACTTCTATCGAGACTCAACACAAATAGATCACTCTTTAAGGGTGCATGACCATAAAAGATATTACTCATATAAATAGAACAACCATTATTCTCAGATTTAAATGAATAACTGATAACCCACAAGTATAGGGGATCGCAACAGTTTTCGAGGGTAGAGTATTCAACCCAAATTTATTGATTTGACACAAGGGGAGCCAAAGAATATTCTCAACTATTAGCAGCTGAGTTGTCAATTCAACCACACCTGGAAACTTAATATCTGCAACAAAGTATTTAGTAGCAAAGTAATATGATAGTAGTGGTAACAATAGCAAAAGGTAACAGTAGCAAAAGTAATATTTTTGGGTTTTGTAGTGATTGTAACAGTAGCAACGGAAAGTAAATAAGGGAAGAACAATATATGAAAAGCTCGTAGGCAATGGATTGGTGATAGAGAATTATGCCGGATGCAATTGATCATGTAATAGTCATAACCTAGGGTGACACAGAACTAGCTCTAGTTCATCAATGTAATGTAGGCATGTATTCCGAATATAGTCATACGTGCTTATGGAAAAGAACTTGCATGGCATCTTTTGTCCTACCCTCCCGTGGTAGTGGGGTCCTACTAGGAGCTAAGGGATATTAAGGCCTCCTTTTAATAGAGTACCGGACCAAAGCATTAACACATAGTGAATACATGAACTCGTCAAACTACGGTCATCACCGAGAGTGGTCCCGATTATTGTCACTTCGGGGTTGCCGGATCATAACACATAGTAGGTGACTATAGACTTGCAAGATAGGATCAAGAACTCACATATATTCATGAAAACATAATAGGTTCAGATCTGAAATCATGGCACTCGGGCCCTAGTGACAAGCATTAAGCATAGCAAAGTCATAGCAACATCAATCTCACAACATAGTGGATACTAGGGATCAAACCCTAACAAAACTAACTCGATTACATGATAAATCTCATCCAACCCATCACTGTCCAGCAAGCATACGATGGAATTACTCACACACGGCGGTGAGAATCATGAAATTGGTGATGGAGGATGGTTGATGATGACGATGGCGACGGATTCCCCTGTCCGGAGCCCCGAACGGACTCGAGATCAGCCCTCCCGGGAGAGTTTAGGGCTTGGCGGCGGCTCCGTATCATAAAATGCGATGAATCCTTCACTTTGATTTTTTTTCTCCCCGAACACGAATATATGGAGTTGGAGTTGAGGTCGGTGGAGCTCCAGGGGGGCCACGAGGCAGGGGGCGCGCCCAGGGGGTAGGGCGCGCCCCCCACCCTCGTGGACAGGGTGTGGCTCCCCCTGGCGTGGATCTTTCTTCCAGTATTTTTGATATATTCCAAAATAATTCTCGTTTGATTTTCAGGTCATTCCGAGAACTTTTATTTCTGCACAAAAATAACACCATGGCAATTCTGTTGAAAACAACGTTAGTCCGGGTTAGTTCCATTCAAATCATGCAAGTTAGAGTCCAAAACAAGGGCAAAAGTGTTTGGAAAAGTAGATATGACGGAGACATATCAACTCCCCCAAGCTTAAACCTTTGTTTGCCCTCAAGCAATTCAGTTGATAAACTGAAAGTGATAAAGTAAAACTTTTACAAACTCTATTTGCTCTTGTTGTTGTAAATATGTAAAGCCAGCATTCATGTTTTCAGCAAAGATTATGAACTAACCATATTCACAATAACATTTAGGTCTCATGTTTACTCATATCGATGGCATAATCAACTAACAAGCAATAATAGTAAATCTCGGATGACAACACTTTCTCAAAACAATCATGATATGATATGACAAGATGGTATCTTGCTAGCCCTTTCTGAGACCGCAAAACATAAATGCAGAGCACCTTTAAAGATCAAGGACTGACTAGACATTGTAATTCATGGTAAAAGAGATCCAGTCAAGTCATAGTAAATGTAAACTAACAGTAATGGATGCAAATGACAACAGTGCTCTCCAACTGATGCTTTTTAATAAGAGGGTGATGATTCAACATAAAAGTAAATAGATAGGCCCTTCGTAGAGGGAAGCAGGGATTTGTAGAGGTGCCAGAGCTCGGTTTTGAAATAGATATGAATAATATTTTGAGCGGTATACTTTCATTATCAACATAACAACCGAGAAATCTCGATATCTTCCATGCTACACACATTATAGGCGGTTCCCAAATAGAATGGTAAAGTTTATACTCCCCCTCCACCAACAAGCATCAATCCATGGCTTGCTCGAAACAACGAGTGCCTCCAACTAACAAGAGTCCCAGGGGAGTTTTTTTGCAGTTATTTTGATTTGATTTGCATAAAGCATGGGACTAGGCATCCCGGTGACCAGCCATTTTCTCGTGAGTGAGGAGCGGAGTCCACTCCTCTTGAGAATAACACGCCTAGCATGGAAGATACAAACAACCCTAGTTGATACAGGAGCTATTCAAGCATACAAAACAGAATGTTTATTTTAAGGTTTATAGTTTGGCACATACAAATTTACTTGGAACGGCAGGTAGATACCATATATAGGTAGGTATGGTGGACTCATATGGAACAACTTTGGGGTTTATGGAATTGGATGCACAAGCAGTATTCCCGCTTAGTACAAGTCAAGGCTAGAAAAAGACTGGAAGCGACCAGCTAGAGAGCGACAATAATCATGAACATGCATTAAAATTAATCAACACCGAATGCAAGCATGAGTAGGATATAATGCACCATTAACATAAATATCGTAGAGGCTATGTTGATTTTGTTTCAACTACATGCGTGAACATGTGCCAAGTCAAGCCACTCGAATAGTTCAAAAGAGGATACCACCCTATCATACCACATCACAACCATTTTAATAGCATGTTGGCACGCAAGGTAAACCATTATAAGCTCCTAGCTAATTAAGCATGGCATAAGCAACTACAATCTCAAATTGTCATTGCAACCATGTTTATTCATAATAGGCTAAATCAGGAACGATGAATTAATCATATTTACAAAAACAAGAGAGGTCGAGTTCATACCAGATTTTCTCATCTCAATAAGTTCATCATATAATCATCATTATTGCCTTTCACTTGCACGATCGAATAGTGTGGATAATAATAATAGTGCACGTGCATTGGACTAAGCTGGAATCTGCAAGCATTCAATTCAAGAGAAAAGACAAGGTAAAATGGGCTCTTTGTTAGATCAACAATAATGCATATGAGATCCACTCAACATTTTCATTATGGTCTTCTCCTCTCGACCCCCAAAGGAAAGAAACAAAACTATTTACACGGGAAAGCTCCCAACAAGCAAAAAAAAGAACAGGAAATCTTTTTAGGTTTTCTTTTTAATTACTACTACTGGCATTGAAAGTAAACTAGCTAAAAAGCTACAACTAATATTTTTGTTTTTTCTTAAGGTTTATCAAACACACAAGAAGAAAGCATAAAAAGGGAAAATAAACTAGCATGGATGATACAGTGGAAAAGTATGAGCACCGACAACTAGCATGAGTGTGTGAACATAATTGTAATGTCGGTGAGAAATATGTACTCCCCCAAGCTTAGCCTTTGGGCCTAAGTTGGTCTATGGCCATGGTTGGCCTGGCGGATATCCAAAGTTGTAGCTGGGGTCGTACTGAGAAGAATCCCCCTAGTGCCACTAGTTGGCGATCTCTTCCGGATTCCACTAATAAACAGACTACCGTTGAGGATCAAATTGTGGTTCCGGCACTGGCTCTGTAGCTGGTGTGGGGTTTCGGTAGGCATGAATGGCCTCCGGCGGAACAAGGTACTTGCCTGCAGATAATTCAAACAAAGAAGGAGCATGCAAAGTAATAGTCTCAGGGAGATTTTTATCAAATATCAGTTTGTACTTAAGCATCTTTTCCTTATTCTTAATGATAAAATCATGTGCTACCATACTCTTATAGTCTAGAAAAACAAGAGGCGGCAACTTCTCTTCCTTCTCATAATGCCTAATAGGTATGTTAAAGTGCGCAGCGAGGCGCGAGGCAAAAATACCTCCCAAGATGGGGCCCTTAGTACGGTTAAGATTTATCCGCTTTGCAACAATAGCGCCCATACTAAATGTGTCATCAGGAACAAGGCATGGCACAAAATAACAATATCAGGGGCACTAAGGTTGCCACAGTTTCAGCGACCAATTAAGCATCTACTAGCAAATATTGCGAAGTAACGTAAAACAAGGAAATGTATGCTAGTAATTCTTGCATCGGAAACCTTCCTCGTTTCCCCTACAGCAATTGTATCAATAAACCCTTCCACATCATCACGATGCGACTCCTCTACACTGCCCTCAAAAGGGATCAAACAAACCCGACAGAAATCACAAAGTGACATCTCCTTATGCTCATCATATAAATAAAATTCCACCATAGGTGGTGAGCTCCTAGCATGGAAATGAAAGTTTTGCCCAAAGATATTGGTGAGTAAGAGATATTGTTCACGTTGGTCGTGGAGGAAGGCGGTGAGGCCTGCATTCTCAGCCAATTCATAGAGATCATCATAAATCCCGGATGCTCTCAAGAAATCATCACAAGGCCATTCACACGGCCGAACCTCCGCGGTGCGAGGGAGATTATACTTGGGCTTCTTGTTCTCTTCACTTTGTTTATCCTTCAAGCTTCCTCTCGATGAGCCCCTCAAAAATCTCTTCATATTTTTCTGAAAAGTTCTGAAATTTTTAGTAACTTCAAAATAAAAGTGAACCAAACTCAACAAAATTGATAGCAACTACTCCTACAAGTGCCTAGAGGCTATATCATGCATTAAAACTACTTTTGACCATATAAATTTGACATGCAAGCTCAAGAACAGGGTCATCTAAGCAGCAAAAATTTGCAGTGAATAAAGCACTAGAACAAAAACTAATTGGACCATCGGAGGAGTCACATACGAAAGAACAATCCCCCAAAGCAGTTTTCTGAATGGAGCTTTGAGCTAGGAGATCGAAAATGGCACCAAGATGAGCTTGGACTCGGGTTTGAGCTGGCTAGTGATTTTTGTGGGAGGAAGAAGGAGTGTGTGGTAGCTGGAATAAGTGGAGGGGAGCCACCATGGGCCCATGAGACAGGGGGCGTGCCCTGGACCCTAGTGGCTAGGTTCTTGCTCCCTCTGGTGTGTTCTGAGTGCCATATATTCTCAAATATTCTAGGAAAAATCATATTTCATTTTCAGGGCGTTTGGAGAACTTTTATTTTCGGGGTATTTTTTATTGCATGGATAATTCAGAAAACAGATAGAAAATACTATTTTTGCTTTATTAATATAAATAACAGAAAGTAAAAGGAGGGTACAGAGAGTTGTGTTTTCTAAATTCATCCATCTCATGCTCATCAAAATGAATCCACTAACAAGGTTGATCAGGTCTTGTTAACAAACTCATTTCGAATAACATGAAATTGGAGAATTTTCGAATAACACTAGGTTACCTCAACGGGGATATGCATGTCCCCAACAATAAGAATATCATATTTCTTCTTGACAGTAGGAAGAGGAAATTCAAAACCTCCAATAGTAGTTTTTGAAATTTTTCCAATAGAATTAATACTGTGGACTTGAGGTTGTTTCCTCGGGAAGTGTACCGTATGCTCATTACCATTAACATGAAAAGTGACATTGCCTTTGGTGCAATCAATAACAGCCCCTGCAGTATTCAAAAAGGGTCTTCCAAGAATAATAGACATACTATCGTCCTCGGGAATATCAAGAATACCAAAGTCCGTTAAAATAGTAATGTTTGCAACCACAACAGGCACATCCTAACAAATACCGACAGGTGTAGCAGTTGATTTATCAGCCATTTGCAAAGATATTTCAGTAGGTGTCAACTTATTCAAATCAAGTCTACGATATAAAGAGAGAGGCATAACACTACCACCGGCTCCAAGATCACATAAAGCAGTTTTAACGTAGTTTCTTTTAATGGAGCATGGTATAGTTGGTACTCTTGGATCTCTAAGTTTCTTTGGTATTCCACCCTTAAAAAGTATAATTAGCAAGCATGGTGGAAATTTCAGCTTGCGGTATCTTTCTTTTATTAGTAACAATTTCCTTCATTTATTTAGCATAAGGATTCATTTAAAGCATATCAGTCAAACGCATAAGCAAAAAGATAGGTCTAATCATTTCAGCAAAGCGCTAAAAATCCTCATCATCCTTTTTCTTGGATGGTTTAGGAGGAAAAGGCATGGGTTTCTGAACCCATGGTTCTCTTTCTTTACCGTGCTTCCTAGCAACAAAGTCTCTCTTATCATAATGTTGATTCTTTGATTGTGGGTTATCAAGATCAACAGCAGGTTCAGTTTCTACATCATTATTATTGCTAGGTTGAGCATCAACATGAACATCATCATTAATATTATCACTAGGTTCATGTTCATTACTAGATTGTGTTTCAGCATCAGAGATAGAAATATCATTGGGATTCTCAGGTGTGTCAATAAGAGGTTCACTAGAAGCATGCAAAGTCCTATCATTTTTCGTTTTCTTCCTTTTAGAAGGACTAGGTGCATCAATATTAGTTCTCTTAGAATCTTGCTCAATTCTGTTAGGATTGCCCTCAGGATACAAAGGTTCCTGAGTCACTTTACCACCTCTAGTCATAACTCTAACATCATTATCATTCTTTTTACTATTTAATTCATTGAGCAAATCATTCTGAGCTTTAAGTACTTGTTCTACTTGAGTAGTAACCATAGAAGCATGTTTACTAATAAGTTTAAGTTCACCTTTAACATTAGCCATATAATCACCCAAGTGTTCAAGCATTCAGCATTGTGTTTCAATTGTCTACCAACTTAAGCATTGAAGTTTTCTCATTTAACAATAAAATTATCAAACTCGTCTAAGCATTGGCTAGCAGACTTATTACGAGGAATATCACCTTCATCAAATCTATAGAGAGAATTTACCTTTACTACTTGTGTGGGGTTATGAAGACCGTGTGTTTCTTCAATAGGTGATGAATTAAGGCCATGTATTTCTTCAACAGGAGGTAAATTCTTAACATCTTCAGCTTTTATACCTTTTTCTTTCATAGATTTCTTTGCCTCTTGCATATCTTCAGGACTGAGAAATAGAATACCCCTTTTCTTCAGAGTTGTCTTAGGAGTTGGTTCAGGAAGTGTCCAATTATTTTCATTGGTCAACATATTATTCAATAGAATTTCAGCTTGATCAACTATTCTTTCCCTGAAAACACAACCAGCACAACTATCCAAGTAATCTCTGGAAGCATCGGTTAGTCCATTATAAAAGATATCAAGTATTTCATTTTTCTTGAGAGGATGATCAGGCAAAGCATTAAGTAATTGGAGAAGCCCCCCAAGCTTGTGGGAGACTCTCTTCTTCAATTTGCATAAAATTATATATTTCCCTTAAAGATGTTTATTTCTTATGAGCGGGGAAATATTTAGCAGAGAAGTAGTAAATCATATCCTGGGGACTACGCACACAACCATGATCAAGAGAATTAAACCATATCTTAGCATCACCCTTTAATGAGAACGGAAATAATTTAAGGATATAATAGTAGCAAGTTTTCTCATCATTAGTGAACAGGGTAGCTATATCATTTAATTTAGTAAGATGTGCCACAACAGTTTCAGATTCAACCAGAGTGATTAACTCAGGATCAATAGA
>NC_041392.1:674980078-674981264 GCF_002162155.2 Triticum dicoccoides
AAAACATAATCCTTATTAGTAATAAAGATAGGTGAAGTAGCATAAGCAAGATCATATTTCATTCTAGCATTCAGAGTTTTTTCTTTAAGCTTAGCTAATAGCTTCTTAAGATCACTTCTATCATTGCAGGCAAGAAAGTCTCTAGTAGTTTCTTCATCCATAACATAACCCTCAGGAACAACAGACAATTCATATCTAGGGGAGAATCTTCATCATCACTTTCATCAATATTATCAGTTTCAATAATTTCATTCTCTCTAGCCCTAGCAAGTTGTTCATCAAGAAATTCACCAAGTGGCACAGTAGTATCAAGCATAGAAGTAGTTTCATCATAAGTATCATGCATAGCAGAAGTGGCATCATCAATAACATGCGACATATCAAAATTAATAGTAGAAGCAGGTTTAGGTGTAGCAAGTTTACTCAAAACAGAAGGTGAATCAAGTGCAGAGCTAGATGGCAGTTCCTTACCTCCCCTTGTAGTTGAGGGATAAATCTTGGTTCTTTGATCTTTCAAGTTCTTCATAATGATAAGCAGATATAAATCCCAAGTGACTCAAAGAATAGAGCTATGCTCCCTAGCACTGCACCAGAAAATGTTCTTGATAACCCACAAGTATAGGGGATCGCAACAGTTTTCGAGGGTAGAGTATTCAACCCAAATTTATTGATTCGACACAAGGGGAGCCAAAGAATATTCTCAAGTATTAGCAGCTGAGTTGTCAATTTAACCACACCTGGAAACTTAATATCTGCAGCAAAGTATTTAGTAGCAAAGTAATATGATAGTAGTGGTAACATCCATAACGATCAAAGTCGAATCGTGAGCCTATTAATGAAGCAAATTCAATGAAACAACAACTGGTACCGTATAGAAGGGGCCATAAACTAGAGAGTCTTGACCACAAAAGGTAACAGTAGCAAAAGTAATATTTTTGGGTTTTGTAGTGATTGTAACAGTAGCAACGGAAAGTAAATAAGGGAAGAACAATATATGAAAAGCTCGTAGGCAATGGATCAGTGATACAGAATTATGCCGGATGCGATCGATCATGTAACAGTCATAACCTAGGGTGACATAGAACTAGCTCTAGTTCATCAATGTAATGTAGGCATGTATTCCGAATATAGTCATACGTGCTTATGGAAAAGAACTTGCATGACATCTTTTGTCCTACCCTCCCGT
>NC_041392.1:674982028-674983800 GCF_002162155.2 Triticum dicoccoides
GTAGTGGGGTCCTACTAGGAGCTAAGGGATATTAAGGCCTCTCGTCAAACTACGGTCATCACCGGGAGTGGTCCCGATTATTGTCACTTCGGGGTTGCCGGATCATAACACATAGTAGGTGACTATAGACTTGCAAGATAGGATCAAGAACTCACATATATTCATGAAAACATAATAGGTTCAGATCTGAAATCATGGCACTCGGGCCCTAGTGACAAGCATTAAGCATAGCAAAGTCATAGCAACATCAATCTCACAACATAGTGGATACTAGGGATCAAACCCTAACAAAACTAACTCGATTACATGATAAATCTCATCCAACCCATCACTGTCCAGCAAGCATACGATGGAATTACTCACACACGGCGGTGATAATCATGAAATTGGTGATGGAGGATGGTTGATGATGACGATGGCGACGGATTCCCCTGTCCGGAGCCCCGAACGGACTCGAGATCAGCCCTCCCGGGAGAGTTGAGGGCTTGGCGGCGGCTCCGTATCATAAAACGCGATGAACCCTTCGCTTTGATTTTTTTCTCCCCGAACACGAATATATGGAGTTGGAGTTGAGGTCGGTGGAGCTCCAGGGGGGCCACGAGGCAGGGGGCGCGCCCAGGGGGTAGGGCGCGCCCCCCACCCTCGTGGACAGGGTGTGGCTCCCCCTGGCGTGGATCTTTCTTCCAGTATTTTTGATATATTCCAAAATAATTCTCGTTTGATTTTCAGGTCATTCCGAGAACTTTTATTTCTGCACAAAAATAACACCATGGCAATTCTGTTGAAAACAACGTTAGTCCGGGTTAGTTCCATTCAAATCATGCAAGTTAGAGTCCAAAACAAGGGCAAAAGTGTTTGGAAAAGTAGATATGACGGAGACATATCAACTCCCCCAAGCTTAAACCTTTGTTTGCCCTCAAGCAATTCAGTTGATAAACTGAAAGTGATAAAGTAAAACTTTTACAAACTCTATTTGCTCTTGTTGTTGTAAATATGTAAAGCCAGCATTCATGTTTTCAGCAAAGATTATGAACTAACCATATTCACAATAACATTTAGGTCTCATGTTTACTCATATCGATGGCATAATCAACTAACAAGCAATAATAGTAAATCTCGGATGACAACACTTTCTCAAAACAATCATGATATGATATGACAAGATGGTATCTTGCTAGCCCTTTCTGAGACCGCAAAACATAAATGCAGAGCACCTTTAAAGATCAAGGACTGACTAGACATTGTAATTCATGGTAAAAGAGATCCAGTCAAGTCATAGTAAATGTAAACTAACAGTAATGGATGCAAATGACAACAGTGCTCTCCAACTGATGCTTTTTAATAAGAGGGTGATGATTCAACATAAAAGTAAATAGATAGGCCCTTCGTAGAGGGAAGCAGGGATTTGTAGAGGTGCCAGAGCTCGGTTTTGAAATAGATATGAATAATATTTTGAGCGGTATACTTTCATTATCAACATAACAACCGAGAAATCTCGATATCTTCCATGCTACACACATTATAGGCGGTTCCCAAATAGAATGGTAAAGTTTATACTCCCCCTCCACCAACAAGCATCAATCCATGGCTTGCTCGAAACAACGAGTGCCTCCAACTAACAAGAGTCCCAGGGGAGTTTTTTTGCAGTTATTTTGATTTGATTTGCATAAAGCATGGGACTAGGCATCCCGGTGACCAGCCATTTTCTCGTGAGTGAGGAGCGGAGTCCACTCCTCTTGAGAATAACACGCCTAGCATGGAAGATACAAACA
>NC_041392.1:674986379-674997766 GCF_002162155.2 Triticum dicoccoides
CTTGATCAACTATTCTTTCCCTGAAAACACAACCAGCACAACTATCCAAGTAATCTCTGGAAGCATCGGTTAGTCCATTATAAAAGATATCAAGTATTTCATTTTTCTTGAGAGGATGATCAGGCAAAGCATTAAGTAATTGGAGAAGCCCCCCAAGCTTGTGGGAGACTCTCTTCTTCAATTTGCATAAAATTATATATTTCCCTTAAAGATGTTTATTTCTTATGAGCGGGGAAATATTTAGCAGAGAAGTAGTAAATCATATCCTGGGGACTACGCACACAACCATGATCAAGAGAATTAAACCATATCTTAGCATCACCCTTTAATGAGAACGGAAATAATTTAAGGATATAATAGTAGCAAGTTTTCTCATCATTAGTGAACAGGGTAGCTATATCATTTAATTTAGTAAGATGTGCCACAACAGTTTCAGATTCAACCAGAGTGATTAACTCAGGATCAATAGAGAAAACATAATCCTTATTAGTAATAAAGATAGGTGAAGTAGCATAAGCAAGATCATATTTCATTCTAGCATTCAGAGTTTTTTCTTTAAGCTTAGCTAATAGCTTCTTAAGATCACTTCTATCATTGCAGGCAAGAAAGTCTCTAGTAGTTTCTTCATCCATAACATAACCCTCAGGAACAACAGACAATTCATATCTAGGGGAGAATCTTCATCATCACTTTCATCAATATTATCAGTTTCAATAATTTCATTCTCTCTAGCCCTAGCAAGTTGTTCATCAAGAAATTCACCAAGTGGCACAGTAGTATCAAGCATAGAAGTAGTTTCATCATAAGTATCATGCATAGCAGAAGTGGCATCATCAATAACATGCGACATATCAAAATTAATAGTAGAAGCAGGTTTAGGTGTAGCAAGTTTACTCAAAACAGAAGGTGAATCAAGTGCAGAGCTAGATGGCAGTTCCTTACCTCCCCTTGTAGTTGAGGGATAAATCTTGGTTCTTTGATCTTTCAAGTTCTTCATAATGATAAGCAGATATAAATCCCAAGTGACTCAAAGAATAGAGCTATGCTCCCTAGCACTGCACCAGAAAATGTTCTTGATAACCCACAAGTATAGGGGATCGCAACAGTTTTCGAGGGTAGAGTATTCAACCCAAATTTATTGATTCGACACAAGGGGAGCCAAAGAATATTCTCAAGTATTAGCAGCTGAGTTGTCAATTTAACCACACCTGGAAACTTAATATCTGCAGCAAAGTATTTAGTAGCAAAGTAATATGATAGTAGTGGTAACATCCATAACGATCAAAGTCGAATCGTGAGCCTATTAATGAAGCAAATTCAATGAAACAACAACTGGTACCGTATAGAAGGGGCCATAAACTAGAGAGTCTTGACCACAAAAGGTAACAGTAGCAAAAGTAATATTTTTGGGTTTTGTAGTGATTGTAACAGTAGCAACGGAAAGTAAATAAGGGAAGAACAATATATGAAAAGCTCGTAGGCAATGGATCAGTGATACAGAATTATGCCGGATGCGATCGATCATGTAACAGTCATAACCTAGGGTGACATAGAACTAGCTCTAGTTCATCAATGTAATGTAGGCATGTATTCCGAATATAGTCATACGTGCTTATGGAAAAGAACTTGCATGACATCTTTTGTCCTACCCTCCCGTTGTAGTGGGGTCCTACTAGGAGCTAAGGGATATTAAGGCCTCTCGTCAAACTACGGTCATCACCGGGAGTGGTCCCGATTATTGTCACTTCGGGGTTGCCGGATCATAACACATAGTAGGTGACTATAGACTTGCAAGATAGGATCAAGAACTCACATATATTCATGAAAACATAATAGGTTCAGATCTGAAATCATGGCACTCGGGCCCTAGTGACAAGCATTAAGCATAGCAAAGTCATAGCAACATCAATCTCACAACATAGTGGATACTAGGGATCAAACCCTAACAAAACTAACTCGATTACATGATAAATCTCATCCAACCCATCACTGTCCAGCAAGCATACGATGGAATTACTCACACACGGCGGTGATAATCATGAAATTGGTGATGGAGGATGGTTGATGATGACGATGGCGACGGATTCCCCTGTCCGGAGCCCCGAACGGACTCGAGATCAGCCCTCCCGGGAGAGTTGAGGGCTTGGCGGCGGCTCCGTATCATAAAACGCGATGAATCCTTCGCTTTGATTTTTTTCTCCCCGAACACGAATATATGGAGTTGGAGTTGAGGTCGGTGGAGCTCCAGGGGGGCCACGAGGCAGGGGGCGCGCCCCCACCCTCGTGGACAGGGTGTGGCTCCCCCTGGCGTGGATCTTTCTTCCAGTATTTTTGATATATTCCAAAATAATTCTTGTTTGATTTTTAGGTCATTCCAAGAACTTTTATTTCTGCACAAAAATAACACCATGGCAATTCTGTTGAAAACAACGTTAGTCCGGGTTAGTTCCATTCAAATCATGCAAGTTAGAGTCCAAAACAAGGGCAACAGTTTTCGATGGTAGAGTATTCAACCCAAATTTATTGATTCGACACAAGGGGAGCCAAAGAATATTCTCAAGTATTAGCAGCTGAGTTGTCAATTTAACCACACCTGGAAACTTAATATCTGCAGCAAAGTATTTAGTAGCAAAGTAATATGATAGTAGTGGTAACGATAGCAAAAGGTAACAGTAGCAAAAGTAATATTTTTGGGTTTTGTAGTGATTATAACAGTAGCAACGGAAAGGTAAATAAGCGAAGAACAATATATGAAAAGCTCGTAGGCAATGGATCAGTGATAGAGAATTATGCCGGATGCGATCGATCATGTAACATTCATAACCTAGGGTGACACAGAACTAGCTCCAGTTCATCAATGTAATGTAGGCATGTATTCCGAATATAGTCATACGTGCTCATGGAAAAGAACTTGCATGACATCTTTTTCCTACCCTCCCGTGGTAGCGATGCCGGGGTTCTGATCCACGAGCACCTATGGGACTGGCGGACCGAGTCCCTTTTGGTTTGGCAGGGGCGAAGGTCGCACGAAGAGCGGATCGAGGCGAAGCACACGAGCAGTTTACCCAGGTTCGGGCCGCACGGATGCGTAAAACCCTACTCCTGCTTTGTGGTTTGTATTGAGTTCTTGCTCGGGAGCGCAGAGTGCTACAGTACACTCCAGCTACTAAGGAGACCGAGCGTGAGTGTTCTCTTTTTCCTAACCAGCCAACCAACCCCCTCTACGTTGCGCACGGGCCTCCTTTTATATGCTCAAGGGGTCACCGATAGGTGGCAATGTAGACAAGGGTAAAAATGGAAAGGTGCTGTGGTAGGTACAGCTACCTACTACATTGTATCATACCTAACCCTGACGGCAGGGGACAAGGGCATTAAATGCCCGTCTGCGTCGTCTAAATAGTGCAAAAGGGACCGTCAGGGACGCCACCGCTTGCCACGATGGCAATCTTGTCAGCGCCGCTTGCCACCGCGCGCCCCTGGCTGCATAGCCTCCCGCCATGTACGCCTGGAAGGGTCCCAGAGCGACACGTTGATGGATGTGCTGGAGCGCGGGCACAGAGTGGTAGCTTGCCGCGGCAAGCGCCTTGCCGCGGTCGTTGTCTCGTCGCGTCCGGGAGCTGGTCGCTCACCGGGCCTTGCCGGGACGTGCGGCGCGTCGCGACAAGTTCCTTGAGGTGCCTTGGTTGGCCTTCCCGTCAAGCTCCTCTTGCCGGGGTCTTGAGATGCCTTTGTTGGCCTTCCCGGCAAGCTCCTCTTGCCGGGGTCTTGTCTCCTTGGCTTGGATACTTTGTTCTTGAATGGCTCAAAAGGAAACACGGAGGACCTTGGCGGTCACCTGGCAAGCCTTGCCGCGGGATGCTGCGACTGCCCGTGCACAAGTTCGGGATACTAGGGTACCCCTACTCTAGTACACCGACAGGACCCCTACCTGGCGCACCAAAGATGCCGGGGTTCTGATCCACGAGCACCTATGGGACCAGCGGACCGAGTCCCTTTCGGTTCGGCGGGGGCGGAGGTCGCACGAAGAGTGGATCGAGGCGAAGCACACGAGCAGTTTACCCAGGTTCGGGCCGCACGGATGCGTAAAACCCTACTCCTGCTTTGTGGTTTGTATTGAGTTCTTGCTCGGGAGCTTGGAGTGCTACAGTACACTCCAGCTACTAACGAGACCGAGCGTGAGTGTTCTCTTTTTCCTAACCAGCCAACCAACCCCCTCTACGTTGCGCACGGGCCTCCTTTTATATGCTCAAGGGGTCACCGACAGGTGGCAAGGTAGACAAGGGTAAAAATGGAAAGGTGCTGCGGTAGGTACAGCTACCTACTACAGTGTATCATACCTAACCCTGACGGCAGGGGACAAGGGCATTAAATGCCCGTCTGCGTCGTCTAAATAGTGCAAAAGGGACCGTCAGGGACGCCACCGCTTGCCACGATGGCAATCTTGTCAGCGCCGCTTGCCACCGCGCACCCCTGGCTGCACAGCCTCCCGCCACGTACGCCTGGAAGGGTCCCAGAGCGACACGTTGATGGATGTGCTGGAGCGCGGGCACAGAGTGGTAGCTTTCCGCGGCAAGCGCCTTGCCGCGGTCGTTGTCTTGTCGCGTCCGGGAGCTGGTCGCTCACCGGGCCTTGCCGGGACGCGCGGCGCGTCGCGGCAAGTTCCTTGAGGTGCCTTGGTTGGCCTTCCCGTCAAGCTCCTCTTGCCGGGGTCTTGAGATGCCTTTGTTGGCCTTCCCGGCAAGCTCCTCTTGCCGGGGTCTTGTTTCCTTGGCTTGGATACTTTGTTCTTGAATGGCTCAAAAGAAAACATGGAGGACCTTGGCGGTCACCTGGCAAGCCTTGCCGCGGGATGCTGCGACTGCCCGTGCACAAGTTCGGGATACTAGGGTACCCCTACTCTAGTACACCGACAAGCGGGGTCCTATTGGAAACCAAGGGATATTAAGGCCTCCTTTTAATAGAGTACCAGACCAAAGCATTAACACATAGTGAATACATGAACTCCTCAAATTACGGTCATCACCGGGAGTGGTCCCAATTATTGTCACTTCGGGGTTGCCGGATCATAACACATAGTAGGTGACTATAGACCTGCAAGATAGGATCAAGAACTCACATATATAGATGAAAACATAATAGGTTCAGATCTGAAATCGTGGTACTCGGGCCCTAGTGACAAGCATTAAGCATAGCAAAGTCATAGCAACATCAATCTCGGAACATAGTGGATACTAGGGATCAACCCCCAACAAAACTAACTTGATTACATGATAAATCTCATCCAACTCATCACCGTCCAACAAGTCTATGATGGAAGTACTCACACACGGCGGTGAGCATCAAGAAATTGGTGATGGCGGAAGGTTGATGATGACGATGGCGACGGATACCCCTCTCCGGAGCCCCAAACGGACTCTAGATCAGCCCTCCCGAGAGAGTTTAGGGCTTGGCAGTGGCTTCGTATCGTAAAACGCGATGAATCCTTCTTTCTGATTTTTTTCTCTCTGAACATGAATATATGGAGTTGGAGTTGAGGTCGGTGGACCTCCAGGGGGGCACGAGGCAGGGGGACGCGCCTAGGGGGGTAGGGTGCGCCCCACCCTCGTGGACAGGGTGTGGGCCCCCTGGCGTGGATCTTTCTTCCAGTATTTTTTACATATTCCAAAATAATTCTCGGTTGATTTTCAGGTCATTCCGAGAACTTTTATTTCTGCACAAAAATAACACCATGGCAATTCTGCTGAAAACAGCATCAGTCCAGGTTAGTTCCATTCAAATCATGCAAGTTAGAGTCCAAAACAAGGGCAAAAGTGTTTGGAAAAGTAGATACGACGGAGATGTATCAATAACCGTATCGCATCAAACAAGATCTAGATATAATGTTCATGGTTAACGCACCAAATAACAATTATTCAGGTCTAAAATTAATCCCAAAGGTAGATGTAGAGGTAGCATGCCGACGGCGATCACATCGACTTTGGAACCATTTCCCACACGCATCGTCACCTCGTCCTTAGCTTATCTTCGCTCATTTCGTAGTCCATGTTTCGAGTTGCAAATATTAGCAACAGAACCAGTATCAAATACCCAGGTGCTACTGCGAGCTCTAGTAAGGTACACATCAATAACATGTATATCACATATACCTTTTTTCACCTTGCCATCCTTCTTATCCGCCAAATACTTGGGGCAATTCCGCTTCCAGTGACCAGTCTGTTTGTAGTAGAAGCACTCAGTCTCAGGCTTAGGTCTAGACTTGGGTTTCTTCTCCTAAGCAGCAACTTGTTTGCCGTTCTTTTTGAAGTTCCCCTTCATCTTCCCTTTACCCTTTTTCTTGAAACTGGTGGTCTTGTTGACCATCAACACTTGATTCTCCTTCTTGATTTCTACCTCCGCAGATTTTAGCATTACGAAGAGCTCGGGAATTGGCTTATCCATCCCTTGCATATTATAGTTCATCACAAAGCTCTTGTAGCTTGGTGGCAGTGATTGAAGAACTCTGTCAATAACACTATCAACAGGAAGATTAACTCCCAGTTGAGTCAAGTGGTTATGGTACCCAGACATTCTGAGTATATGTTCACTGACAGAACTATTCTCCTCCATCTTGTAGCTGTAGAACTTATTGGAGACTTCATATCTCTCAATCCAGGCATTTGCTTGAAATATTAACTTCAACTCCTGGAACATCTCATATGCACCATGACGTTCAAAACATCGTTGAAGTCCCGGTTCTAAGTCGTAAAGCATGGCACACTGAACTATCGAGTAGTCATCAGCTTTGCTTTGCCAGACGTTCTTAACGTCATTAGCAGCATCTGCAGCAGGCCTGGCACCCAGCGGTGCTTCCAGGATGTAATTCTTCTGTGCAGCAATGAGGATAATCCTCAAGTTACAGACCCAGTCCGTGTAATTGCTACTATCATCTTTCAACTTTGCTTTCTCAAGGAACGCATTAAAATTCAACGGAACAACAACACTTGCCATCTATCTACAACAACATAAACAAGCAAAATACTATCAGGTACTAAGTTCATGATGGATTTAAGTTCAATTAATCATATTACTTAAGAACTCCCACTTAGATAGATATCCCTCTAATCATCTAAGTGATCACGTGATCCAAATCAACTAAACCATAACCGATCATCACGTGAAATGGTGTAGTTTTCAATGGTGAACATCACTATGTTGATCATATCTACTATATGATTCACGCTCGCCCTTTCGGTCTCAGTGTTCCGAGGCCATATCTGTATATGCTAGGCTCGTCAAGTTTAACCCGAGTATTCTGCGTGTGCAAAAACTGGCTTGCACCCGTTGTATAAGAACGTTGAGCTTATGACACCCGATCATCACGTGATGTCTCGGCACGACGAACTTTTGCAACGGTGCATACTCAGGGAGAACACTTGTACCTTGAAATTTTTAGTGAGAGATCATCTTATAATGCTACCGTCAATCAAAGCAGAATAACATGCATAAAGGATAAACATCACATGCAATCAATATAAGTGATATGATATGGCCATCATCATCTTGTGCCTTTGATCTCCATCTTCAAAGCACCGTCAGGATCACCATCATCACCGGCGCGACACCTTGATCTCCCTCGTAGCATCGTTGTCGTCTCGCCAACTATTGCTTCTACGATTATCGCTACCGCTTAGTGATAAAGTAAAGCAATTACATGGCGATTGCATTTCATACAATAAAGCGACAACCATATGGCTCCTGCCAGTTGCCGATAACTCCGTTACAAAACATGATCATCTCATACAATAAAATATAGCATCATGCCTTGACCATATCACATCACAACATGCCCTGCAAAAACAAGTTAGACGTCCTCTACTTTGTTGTTGCAAGTTTTACATGACTGCTACGGGCTGAGCAAGAACCGTTCTTACCTGCGCATCAAAACCACAACGATAGTTTGTCAAGTTAGTGTTGTTTTAACCTTCAACAAGGACTGGGCGTAGTCACACTCGGTTCAACTAAAGTTGGAGAAACTGACACCCACCAGCCACCTGTGTGCAAAGCACGTCGGGTAGAACCAGTCTCGCGTAAGCGTACGCATAATGTCGGTCCGGGCTGCTTCATCCAACAATATCGCTGAACCAAAGTATGACATGCTGGTAAGCAGTATGACTTGTATCGCCCACAACTCACTTGTGTTCTACTCGTGCATATAACATCTATGCATAAACCTGGCTCGGATGCCACTGTAGGGGAACGTAGTAATTTCAAAAAAAATCCTACACACACGCAAGATCATGGTGATGCATAGCAACGAGAGGGGAGAGTGTCGTCTACGTACCCTCATAGACCGTAAGCAGAAGCATTATGATAACGCGGTTGATGTAGTCGTACGTCTTCACGATCGATCGATCCTCAGTACCGAACATATGGCACCTCCGTGTTCAGCATACATTCAGCTCGGTGACATCCCGCGAACTCACGATCCAGTAGAGCTTCCGAGAAGAGCTTCATCAGCACGACGGCATGATGACGGTGTTGATGAAGCTACCAACGCAGGGCTTCGCCTAAGCACCGCTACGATATGACCGAGGTGGATTATGGTGGAGGGGGCACCGCACATGGCTAAAAGATCAATGATCAATTGTTGTGTCTCCAAGGGGTGCCCCCTCCCCATATATAAAGGAGTGGAGGAGGGGGAGGGGGCTGGCCTCCTATCGCACGCCCCATGGGGAGTCCTACTCCCACCGGGAGTAGGACCCCCCTTCCAAGTAGGAGTAGGAGAGGAGAAGGAAGGGAGAGAAGGAAAGAAGGAAAGGGGGCGCCACCCCCTCCTTGTCCAATTCAGACTAGAGGGGGAGGGGGCGCGCGGCTGCCCTGGCCACCCCTCCTCTTCTCCCACTAAGGCCCATTAGGCCCAACATACTCCCCGGGGGGTTCCGGTACCCCATGGTACTCCGGTATATGTCTGAAACCTCCCGAAACACTTCCAGTCTCCGAACATAGTCGTCCAATATATCGATCTTTACGTCTCGACCATTTCGGGACTCCTCTTCATGTCCGTGATCATATCCGGGACTCCGAACTACCTTCGGTACAACAAAACACAAAAAACTCATAATACCGATCATCACAGAACTTTAAGCATGCGGACCCTACGGGTTCGAGAACTATGTAGACATGACCGAGACACGTCTCCAGTCAATAACCAATAGCGGAACCTGGATGCTCATATTGGTTTCTACATATTCTACGAAGATCTTTATCGGTCAAACCGCATAACAACATATGTTGTTCTCTTTGTCATCGATATGTTACTTGCCCGAGATTCGATCGTTGGTATCTCAATACCTAGTTCAATCTCATTACCGGCAAGTCTCTTTACTCGTTCCGTAATGCATCATTCCGTAACTAACTCATTAATCACATTGCTTGCAAGGCTTATAGTGATGTGCACTACCGAGAGGGCCCAAAGACACCTATCCGACAATCGGAGTGACAAATCCTATTCTCGATCCATGCCAACTCAACGAACACCATCGGAGACACCTGTAGAGCACCTTTATAATCACCCAGTTACGTTGTGACGTTTGGTAGCACACAAAGTGTTCCTCCGTAACCGGGAGTTGCATAATCTCATAGTCATATGAACATGTATAAGTCATGAAGAAAGCAATAGCAGTAAACTAAACGATCAAGTGCTAAGCTAACAAAATGGGTCATGTCAATCACATCATTCTCCTAATGATGTGATCCCGTTAATCAAATGACAACTTATGTATATGGCTAGGAAACTCAACCATCTTTGATCAACGAGCTAGTCAAGTAGAGGCATACTAGTGACACTATGTTTGCCTATGTATTCACACATGTATTATGTTTCCGGTTAATACAATTCTAGTATGAATAATAAACATTTATCATGATATGAGGAAATAAATAATAACTTTATTATTGCCTCTAGGGCATATTTCCTTCATCTGGGTCTCAACGCTAGTCTCGGTGACAGTCTCGATGTCGGTATCGGATGTGAAAGGTAGGCCCAGCAGCATTAATCGTTGCTTGTCAACAAGGTTCAAATATTTGTCTTCCGCCAGATAGACGTCGTCGCAATCACCAGAACCCTGTGCTTCATCGTTGCTAGCCATGTTTCCTACGATTGAGTCTAGTCAATTAATTCTAGACCTAATAAAGTGAATAATGACATAAAAAGTCCTATGTTTTGCAAGAACGTTAATTCCTTCCACGTGCGGCAAATCCCGGGCACTCGATATGTCCTAGTTTGTAGCACAAGTCATGCCGAAATTCACGCAAAATTTCGGCATGACCTTTGCTAAAAAGTGGACAAATCGAGCACCCGGAATTTGCCGGAACGGAAATGAATCAACATTCTGGCAATACATAGGCGACTCGGCTTCATTCCCTCGAAACAACAAAAGGCCACTTGGGCACAATCGAACCACTTCATTGTAGCATATAACATGAGCAAACACTATCGAGGAATTTGCATATAACATGACCACTTTAGTGAAAAGATATAATCAACAATAATGGAATATGCAAATGAACATCAATGACACATATCATATAACATTAATATTGTTTTTCGTTTACATAGCAACAATTGCTTTAACCAAGTTTTTGAAAAGAAAAACAATTCTGTTTTCTGTTTATAGCTAAATGCCATAGCTACTATTTTTTATTTATAGCTAAATACTTTTGTTTTTTGTCTAAAGCTAAAAGTCTACGAAGGGATCATATTAAAAATAAAACTTGCCTAAATTATTTTCCTTAAAAAATAGTGGTCTTTTCAGAAACCCAAAACCTTTACAAAATGACCTCACTAAACACTTCTCTGCCTAGGACAGAACCCAAATTCTGTTCTAGCTACTCCTCTCTCACACACACACATTATTTTCTTTTCATCCAAATTGTTTTAGAGCAAATATTCCAACAATACTTGACCTTCTTAGAAATTGCAAAGGAACTCCATTTTCTCTAACCCTTCTGATCTCATCAAAATTTCCACAGCAAGACCTTAGTACCTTAACCCAATTTCCTCAAAAATATCCAGGTCCATAGTCCAAATAATTCAAATTTCATTTGAATGAAATTTGGACCAGATTCGGGTCCATAGTCCAAATAATTTTTTATAGCTAAATGCTACTTTTTATAGCCTCTATTAATTTAAAGCTAAATGCTACTATAATTTATGTACCATCTGTTAATTTAAAGATAAATGGAATTACTGTTTAGGCATTTTCATCAAAATTTTCCCTAGCTAATTTCCTAAAAAAAATTGCTCATCTTTTTCCCTAAATGCTAAGAAAATGCCTACTGCCCTAAACAAATCTAGGGTTCATATGAACATCATCAAGCAGCAACATATGAATTGCCCTACCAGAGAG
>NC_041392.1:674998372-675004491 GCF_002162155.2 Triticum dicoccoides
AGAGAGAGAGAGAGCAGGGGAGAGGAGAGGGAGAGCATTACGACCGGCGGCGAGGGTGGGTTCGAGCTTGGGCGGGGGCAGTCATGGGCGGGCTCGGGCGATGGCGGTGAGGTTGGGGGCGGCGGCGGTGAGGTCGAGGGCGTGCGCAATCGGCGTCGGCGACAGATGAGTTGGGGGAATAGGGGGAGAGGGGGGTAACGACTTAGCAAAATTTTGAGCCCATGCGTGGTTAAGTCAAACTAGCAGTAGCACTGGTATAAAAACACGCTACTGCTAAGTTAGCTATAGCACGTTCGGCAAAACGCACTACTGCTACAGGAAGTAGCTATTTATTTCCTTTTTTCTTTTCCTTTTATCTAAGGAACTTAGATATAGCGCGGGAACACAAAACACGCTACTGCTAATGTAGATATAGCGCTTTGTGAGAACAAGCGCTACTGCTATGCCTTTCTCCACTATTTTTCCTTTTCTTTTGTTTTTCTTTTTTTTTCATTTCTCCTTTTTCTATTTCTTTCATTTTTATTTATTTATTTACTTATTTTCTTTTTCTTAGCAGCAGCGCACTACAACAGAAACGCGCTGCTACAAGGCACTTAGCGATAGTGTGTTTTCCTCAGGCTCGCTACTACTATTTCTAGTCTACTGGTAACAGTGTGGTAATTATAGTAGTAGTGCTTTTTTGTGCAGACACGCTACTGCTACAACTATAGTTATAGCAGGATTTTCTGACACGCGCTACTACTAAGTATCAATACGCTTGGCATTAAAAAAAATATCAGTACTGCTTAGTTCTGACCAGCGTTATTGCTATACCTTTGTATATAAGGTTTTCCCTAGCAGTGGCTACTCGGGTGAAACGAAGTGGCCAGGTCAAGGTTGACGGCAGTGGTCGACGGCTCCTCGACCCCTCACCGGAGCGGTGGCCTCCTTGGTGGCCTTGCTCGACCGTCGGCTTCGCTAATCGCCGCCCGCTCCTTACACCTTCCGATTGACAACCCAGATTACAGCCCGCCGCCGGCTGCTTCTTCTTAGACGTTGACTTGCTATGAGCGTGACTTGGCCAGCGGATTGCCTGCAAAGCAAGAAAGATAATTGATTTGAGTAACCTTTGCTTCATCTGGATTTGTTCATATATTACTTTTAACTGGTCTATTTATCATGTGCGTTAGTTCATGCTTGTGATCTCTAGCTAGCTAGATAAGAGGATAAGCACTTGATCGCTAGTAGTACTCCTAGAAATTAAATATTAGAGTTTTTAAACTAAAGTGCGTACTTGAACTGTGATATATATGACTTTACGCTATAAAACTGAAAAAGATGTCACGACAGCCAAAAAACGCAGCCATGGCAGCATTTTTTTCCTTTTGCCTAGCATAATGTATCATAACCGGCACCCGCCACTGGTAGCAACATCATCAGTGGCGGTCAGCATGCCGGCCACTAATGCAATGCTAGTAGTGGCGGGTGCTCTCGAGGGCCGCGACCATCACTGATGGCATTTTAGTGCTCGCCACTCCTGGGCATTCCTACGTAATGTCGAGGGCTAAACCCATGCCGCGGGCGTTTATAGAAGACAAAGTAATTGTGGCACGCCACGGACACTACCGAGCTCGATCCTTCGAAGCCAACCATCTTCAACGACAAAATAAGACAAGGAGGTCGGACGCCGTGCACACCCCGCGCGGCGGGCTCCAGTCTCCCTTCGGGGCTCCAAGCCCGTCAGACCAAACCAGCTCCAAGCCCGCCGGATATCTCCAACAACAACGAAGATATGGAGGTTGGACACCTTGCTTGCCATGCACGGTTGTCCTCGACTACGTCATATGGGCGACGAGCCTGACGGATCATGTCATCTACAACCCCTTCAAGGCGAGCCGACACAAGACCATTTTTCCTTCCAAGGACTCCCTCAAGACCTTGACAAGCAGTTCAAGAGAGTTATTTACCTAAAACCATCACATTTGGGGCTAGGGTAACAACTTGGTACCACATTTAAGTCAGGGCACAAAAAACCACCAACTTTGCGCCTAACCTATAACTCCGAGCACTAATTCTCTGATAAGCTCACGAAAACAGTGAAACTGACAGCTTGGCCCCACTTGTCGGGCTGATGTGGCGAAGACCAAAAACTTTGACAGACTGATGTGGCAAATGAGACTTGGGCCCCACCTGTCAATGACTAGAGGGTCATCTTCTTCACAACATTCTTTCTATCAGGCATTCCATCGAGCACTTTCCGTGCGTTCATCCTCTGGTCACTGAAGAAGGCACAGCACGCCATGGCGCGGGGAAGGGGCGCGGTGCTCACCTTCGGCACGTATGCGTGCTCGGACGTGGCGAGGTAGCACTGGAGCAACGTCCTCGTGAACGGCAGCCGCCGACGAAGCATGGTGAGGCAAGGAAGATGGCTTGGGGACTCGCAGCCTGCCGATGTTGGCGGCGAAGGCATCAAGAGGACATGTCGAAGCCTAGGGACTAGATGCGAGGCGCAGGGATTTATCGGAGCAGGAGATCGAGGCACGTTGGTGGTCTGAGGTGAAGAAGACGACCACGACGTGGCCAATTTTGGACGTCCGGGTCCAAGAACTCCAGTAGGGGTGCTCAGGGAGGCATTCCGGTGCTCCCAGACAAGGTGGTGGGGCTTCGAGTGGTCTCTGGCCATGAGAATGGTGGCCAGCGGCGACCGCGGATGGGGGAGGAGCTGCTATGGGCTCCGTGGGGGTGTGGACACCGGCGGCCGATGCGGACGTTGTACGGGTCTTGGGCACCAGATCCAGGGAAGCGGGGTTGCGGGCGTCCACATCCGGAGCGAGCGGCGGCCGGCAAGGCAAGCGGCCCTAGTGGTGCTGCTCGGGGCGAGGCGCGCATCGCCGGAGCGGCTTGGACGAGAGGAGGAGGTTGATGGCGGGGGACGCGGCGTCTCGTCAGGCGTTGGGCTGCCCGCGGGGACGACCATGGCGGCGGAGGCATGGGTCCAGCCTGAGCATGGCCACTGGCGAGGTCTTCTGTGTTCGCTGGTTGAAGAGAGAAAAAAGACAGAGAGGAGGAAGGAGGAGGTGTGTGAGGATGACAGATGGGACCTACGTCCACCTCAGCAAATTGTCCAGATAGGCATGCCACATCGTCCCGACATGTGGGCCCTATCTGTCGGTTTCGCTGTTTTCGTGAGTAAATTCGACTATCAGTGCTCGGCGTTATAGGTTAGGCGCAGAGTTGGTGATTTTTTGTGCTCTAACTCAAATGTGGTATCAAGTTGTTACCCTAGCCCCAAATGTGGTTCAAGACGACACATTTGGTTCAACCTAAACTCTGGAGTAGCCAAACTACCGACAGAAGAATACTTTGAGGGTGCCAAGGAGACTACACGCCTGGCAACCCCAGGGTGAAAACCTTGTCTGATTCTGGACAGATTGACGGAGGTGGTGCCCATGGGGGTCGTTCCCTTCTTGAAGGCCTCGTCGCAGTTGCTCCTTCAAGAAGGGATCCCTTCATTGATTATTGCTTTATATATAAAGTATGGGCGAAAGCCTTTTCTGATAATGTACAGGCAAAAGGGCCCGTGCGTTGCAACGGGAAAAAAAACTTATGAAATGCCCATCCATCCACCACCTATCTTACATCGATCATCACTTACATGAAAACAAACCCCGTCCACTATGAACGCCACCACATGCAAGTCCTTTGACACAATGTAGAGGATGTGATGCAACCTCCACTCTATGCCCACGACCCACGGAGTCATTCAATAGCAATGCACAACACTGCTTTATAGAGATTCAAGGAAACATGGGGGAGTTCTTCTTGTCCAAATCGGGATTCAAGATGACAAATAAGCCTTCCATGGAACCATGATAGTAGTATCTCTCAGTTTCTCTCTTTAGCAAAAGCCTACAAAGCAGATTTAATAATTGATTTCAGATTCAACTAATTTCTACTGGGTAACTGGAATTTGTTACTCCAATAAGTAACTAATCATTAACTACATCTTAAATTTTCATAGCCACACTGAAGTTATACTAATTCCAAGTTTTATGCGGCTACCGCGAGTAACCATCATCCAAACACTCATATTATGTTTTGAAAATTGGCATTTCCATTCCTGTGTGGCACAAATTTCACATACCATGTTTACATACAGATCCTTGTAGCCACCAGTTGCTTGCATGACGCAAGCATCTCTGCTGCTTCAGCAACCTGCAAATTCCCAACCGAGATATGGACACAGATGAGGCAGTCAGGCAACAAATTTTAGAACATCTTTAGCCAATAGTTGGATTTGATTTGGAGGAAGAGTTCTACTCACCAGTGCAGAGCCTTACAACGTTGTTATTCATGGTGGCACTAATGGATGGATGTCTCTGTTGCTAGCGTCGCCTTCTGCAGCGATAGCAACTCCATGATCGAGTCGGCCTTCCTTGGCAAACTCTCATGACCACCGCTCATCCATGGAGTTCGTCGACATCTCCTCGACGTCACCTCAAACTGGGTGAACACAGCTCCCGTGATGCTGTTGCCATCGCTGGCCACTGCGCCGCCCATCTCGCACTCCCTGACAACGACTTCTATAGTATGAATATTGGAATGATATACCTGTAACCGACAAATGGAAACACCAATGACAAAATAACGCCTGGCATTCTTACTACATCAGAAAAGTTGAATATTGTCAGCTATATGATTCTAAGTACGTACCAGGACATTTGCATGTGAGCTTAATTACAAAAGAGAGGACCTTCAGAACAGTTGAAGAAACTACATGCTCGCGAAAAAAGAAAAAAATACGACTGGATTTCATCAGCTTGAATCATGTTGTTTTGAACTCTGCCAAAGAGAGTAAGATGTCAGTATCCACTGTCAGTAGTTGCACTGTGGCAACTAATTAGTGGTAAGACAGTTAGTTGGATATTCAGATTTGTGAGCAGAGTTCCTCCTACAGCTTTAGAAATGATTTATGCAGAGAAGAACGGCATGGTACTAAGGCAGTAATAAGTACTACTGAAATCTTCTCTGCATATCATCTGTAGTATTTGCAGGTTGCGGAAGATTTCCATGAAAGGTCAAGTAGACATAGACAATACTAACGGAAATAGCTTCAGTTCGGTTCCACTTTTGTTTTAAAATCACTTCTAATTTCTAAAGGGTCGTGCAAGCCTCTAGTAAACAACTAATGCGAACCCCAAAAGATATCTTGGGTTTTAACCAACTGATTGAAAGACCAAGGGAGCCATATTAGAGATGCTTCAGTTCTGTTCCACTGTATGTTTTCTGCATACAATCCGTATGCAGCTGTACTACCCTGTATTTTTGAGAAACAACATGCATTAAAACGGAGGAAGCATTAGGTGACTGGCTAATTACCTCCAGCAACAGAGGCAAGTATGCGAAAGCATAGGCATCCATGGCTCCGCTCGGCTGTAGCATTAAAGGTTTTTTCTTTTGGCATGATACCAGAAAAGGTTGATTCCACTTCTGCAACTTGCAACTTCACGCGGTCAAAAAAGACACAACATGAAAAACTACAGATGACATGTAGCAGCTTCGGCAAGCATGGTCAGATAGCAGGACCCTGCAAGTTGCCGCTATTTGTAGCTTCGATATAACCGCAGTTGTGGCAAACGATAGTTTTTGAATACAGGCAAGTCAAACATGTCAAAACTTAATTTAAATCCATGTATATTATTTCACTTGAAACTGAAGTGTAGCATATCAAATATTTTCAATCACGGAAACCTATGTACCTAAATATGAATCTTTCAGACTTGAATTAAACAGGAACTTGTTCATGAACTTATTTGTTCATGGAGTTGAATCAAACAGGGAGCAGATATGAAATTTAACTGAAGTGTGGTATCTCAAATATTTTCAATCACCGAAACCTATTTACCCAAATATTTTCAAACAGAACAATATGTTAGTAGTATCTAATTAGAAAGTTTTGGGGCCTATTTCAAAAGTTATATCAGATTTAACCAAATGCTGGAACTTTGTCTCTTCACAAGCTCATGTTCTGTAACTAATATGCAGCTAAAGAAATCATCTACCTCACTAATTAAAAACTCTAATTAGACAAGAGAATAAGAACAAGTGCTTCTACCACAATTGTGCAGTATGCATTCATA
>NC_041392.1:675004995-675012683 GCF_002162155.2 Triticum dicoccoides
GCAAACACCTGTTGGGCAGCCCTGATCTAGATGGATGAGGGAGGATGTAGGCGGAGGTACTGGGTGGCGAGCGGACAGAGGTGCGGCCTCCATGGCCGCTGCCCATGGTGTCCAGACGGTTGACCGCGGGGCTGCAGTAGATGGCGCTGGCACCGTGCGGCCACGGTGTTGCACAGGCGAGGTGGGGGAGACATGGGAGGAGGCGCAAGGAACTGCAGTCGGTAGCTGCGTGAGGCAGGAGGCGGAAGGGGAGAAAGAGAGGAGGTGGGGTTGTGGGGAGAAGGAGGCGGCGGGCGGCGAAGGCGGAGGACACGGAGGTGTGGATTGAGGAGGAGTTGGGGACAGCTGCAGAGCGAGCAGGAGCGCCAGCGGTAAGGGGCATGGATCAGTCCTAAGTATCCTATCCAAGGACATCCCTAAAAGAAGTCACCTTTCAATCGACTTGGAGGTATCACACTCGACAGATTCAAGACACTCGACCACGAAGCAATCACTCAACAGATTCCAACCACTCGACTGCCAGGAGATCTAAAGTCACCCTGCACGCAAATGGTCGGTCATTAAGTAGCTTTTATGGTCATCATAGCACTTTATTAGGGGCATTACCAGTAACCCCCAATCTTAATGTACTTTAAACCTTGCATTACTGAGGGCTGGAGGGGCCTGGCGAACTCTATATAAGCCACCCCCCTCCTCAGTATCAAGGGTTGGCACCCCTGTTATTCATACACACATAATTCAGTCGACCGCCTCAGGGCACCGAGACGTAGGGCTGTTACTTCCTCCGAGAAGGGCCTGATCTCGTAATCCTCGTGTGCTTACAACTCCTCCATAGCTAAGATCTAGCATCTCCATATATACCCCCCTACATCACTGTCAGAGTTAGAACCACGACAGTTGGCGCCGACCGTGGGGCTAGGAGTCTTAGCGCCTAGTTTGAGAAGTTGCGATTTTTTCCGATCTCCTTGATCATGGTTTCGGGCGGAGTTTTGGTGGAGGGCCGCGAGATCCGTCTCGGCGCGCTCACGTTCATCGTCGACGACTCCGCTTGGCTTCAGGAGGCTCCACTCGACGTCGACGCGCTCCCCGTCCGCGGAGCGACGCACTTTCGCGCATGCGTCCGTGGTGTCCTCCTGCGGCAGCCGTCGACCCAGTATCGGTCGGCTCCTGTGGCATCTCCCCGCCCTGTTTCTCGCCGGTGCAAGCACTCCGGTCGATCGAAGCTTCAGAGGTGGGTGAGGCATGCGGTGGCCCGCTAGTCGGCCACCCCACAAGTCGCGGCAATCGAGCCCGACGAATCCCTCTACGGCCTGTTCGACCTGTCGACTAGCTCCGCAGAGACCGCATTCGAATGCGACAGCAGTGACCCAGCTGCAGAGGTTCTGGTGATCGATGGGCCACACAGTCCTCCCGGTTTCCCCCGCGCTGACGGAGGCGCGGATGGGGGTGACCCGTCGCGTCCTCACAAGGAGTATCTCCCGAGCCTCTCACGTCGTTGCAGCGGGAGGAGCTTCGCCGTCGGAACATGGATGCACTCCACACTCCTATCGTTGGAGAAACCCCCAAGGCCCGAGCTTTGGAGGACGCGCGCTTGGCTAACTTGGCCGAGCGCACTCGACTGGAGAATCTCCAGCGAATACTCGACGAGCGAGCGCGTCAACGGGCTCCAGAATCCAGTCGACGTCAACTCTTTCCGCCCCCGCAGGTATATCGTACTCCGATTCAGAATTTGGCGGCTGCGGCCCGTATAGCAGAGTCGATTCAGCCCTCCCAGTCAGAGGCTGGCAGAGGCTTGTTGCAAATCAGAGCGTTGCTCCGGGCAGCGGGAGACCAGAATTCCGTTGTTTCTTAGTCGCGGAACAGGATCCACAGTCGATCCGTTGCAACGGATACAGTCCAGTCGGCTCACAGCCCAAGATCGCCTCCGAGGCGTGAGGGACGTGGAGACCGGCATGATCAGTACAGAAGGAATGGGCAGTATGATCACCGATTCGATCGTGATGATCGACGTCGAGTGCCAACCCCTCCCCCGAGGAGTGGATCATATGTGCCTCGACAGCAGGTTGACAGACGCCCTCATAGTGTTGGGCGGAGAATTCCAGTCGACCCCAGGGAACCAGGCTTTGATGCGAGATCCATTCTCGTTCAAGGTTTGGTCGACAGGAATAGAGCTCACCGAGAAGGCCACGACAGAGATGCGCCTACCAGTAGCAGAGCACATGTTTCAGGGCCGGAGTGTTTCAGTCGAGCCATCAGAGCCGCTGTAATTCCTCCCAACTTCAGGTTGGCGACTGGAGTTAGTAAGTTCAGCGGTGAGTCCAAGCCCGATATTTGGCTCGAAGATTACCGAGTGGCTGTCCAGATTGGCGGTGGGAACGATGAGGTAGCCATGAAGCACCTGCCTCTCATGTTAGAAGGCTTGGCTAGAGCATGGCTGAATCAGTTAGCACCCAGCAACATTTACACTTGGGAGGATCTCTCTCGAGTGTTTGTCACCACATTTGAAGGAACATGCAAGCGACCTGCAGGCCTTACGAAATTGCGGTCTTGCGTGCAGAAACCGAATGAGACTCTGAGGGATTACATCCAGAGGTGGATCACATTGCATCACACAGTTGAAAATGTACCAGATCATCAAGAAGTGTGTGCCTTTAAAGAAGGCGTTAAGTACAGAGAATTGAATCTGAAGTTCGGTCGAACCGGAGAGATGTCTCCGAATCGGATGATGGAGATTGCCACCAAATACGCTAATGGTGAAGATGAGGATCGACTCCGGAGTGGCAAGCATAAAGCAGTCGCCCAGGAAACCGGAGTAAATTCCAGTCGGAAACAGAAGCGGAAAGCCGAGCCAGCCGCTCCTGGGGAGGCCCTGTCCGTAACCCAGGGAAAATTTAAGGGAAAACCCAAAGGACCTTGGAACCCCAAGAAAGTTAAAGACCAAGATGGAAATGATGTTTTGGATCTACCATGTCACATCCACACCAAGAAAGATGAAGAGGGTAAACTCATTTACCCAAAGCATACCACTCAACAGTGACGGCTTCTGATCCAGCAGTTTCAGTGCAAGCAGTCCAAAGATAAGGAAAAGGAGTCGGACAAAGTTGAGGACAAGGAAGATAGTGACGATGGGTACCCCCAGGTCAATTCCACCCTGATGATTTTTGCTGATGTTGAGAGCAAAAGTCGACTGAAGGTTATTAATCGTGAGGTAAATATGGTTGCTCCGGCAACAGCCAATTATCTGAAGTGGTCCCAGACTGCCATCACATTCGACCAGTCTGATCACCCTACGCACATTGCCACCCCTGGGAGGCAAGCTCTGGTGGTCGACCCAGTTGTCGAAGGCACTCGACTGACCAAAGTCCTGATGGATGGAGGCAGCGGTTTGAACATACTGTATGCAGAAACATTGAAAGGGATGGGCATTCCGATGTCCAGGCTCAGCACCAGTAACATGAGTTTCCATGGAGTCATTCCTGGGAAGAAAGCCGAGTCACTCGGCCAAATTGCTCTTGATGTGGTTTTCGGTGATTCCAAGAATTACCGCAAGGAAAAGTTGACATTCAAAGTTGTGGATTTCCAAAGTGCTTATCACGCTATTTTGGGCAGGCCAGCTTATGCACGCTTCATGGCTCGACCATGTTATGTGTATCTCAAATTGAAGATGCCTGGTCCCAAAGGTGTTACAGGCAATCGGAAGAAAGCAGAAGAGTGTTTTCAGAAAGGCTCAAAGATTGCTGACGCTCAGATGGCGGTGGTCGAGCTCCAAGAGTACCAGAAGACTGCAGATCCGAGTGAGTTTCTACGAGCTAAGAAGCCTGCTTCAGAATCAGCTTTTCAGTCGTCCGGTGAAACGAAGGCAGTTCAATTCACCCGACCGATCCAAACGCTGCTCCGACTCACATCTCAACGACGGTCGACTCCAAATAGGAAGAAGCGCTCATCCAGTTCCTCCGTGAGAACTGGGACATCTTCGCATGGAAGCCTGCTGACATGCCTGGAGTTCCCAGGGGGCTGGCTGAGCACCGTCTACGAGTCGACCCAAAATTTAAACATGTGAAAGAACATCTTCGACGGTCCGCCGTCCAAAAGAGGAAGGCCGTTGGCGAGGAGGTGGCTCGGCTCTTAGCAGCGGAGTTCATCCGAGAAATTTACCACTCCGAGTGGCTCACCAATGTTGTCATGGTCCCCAAGAAGGACAAGTCACTTCGCATGTGCATTGATTTCAAGCATATCAACCGGGCCTGCCCGAAAGATCATTTTCCTCTCCCCCGCATCGACCAGATAGTCGACTCGACTGCGGGATGTGAGCGTTTGTCTTTCCTAGACGCCTATTCCGGGTACCATCAGATCCGTCTATACGGGCCCGACGAGATCAAAACAGCTTTCATCACTCCATTCGGGTGCTTCTGTTATGTCACCATGCCGTTCGGCCTCAAGAATGCCGGAGCCACATTCATGAGGATGATTCAGAAGTGTTTGCTCACTCAAATCAGTCGGAATGTGGAGGCATACATGGATGATATTGTGGTCAAGTCACGGAAGGGTTCCGACCTGCTGACTGACCTTGCTGAAACCTTTGCCAACCTCAGGAGGTATGATATCAAGCTCAATCCGTCAAAGTGCACGTTCGGAGTTCCAGGTGGGAAGTTACTCGGTTTTCTCGTTTCCGAACGGGGAATCGACGCCAATCCTGAAAAAATTGGTACTATACTCCGGATGAAACGTCCTATGCATGTGCATGATGTCCAGAAGCTTACAGGATGCTTGGCCGCTTTAAGTCGATTCATCTCTCGCCTCGGTGAAAAGGCATTGCCTCTTTACCGACTGATGAAGAAGTCCGACAAGTTCGAGTGGACTCCAGAAGCTGATGCAGCGTTTACAGAGCTCAAAGCTCTGCTCTCCACCCAGCCGGTGCTTGCTTCCCCAATCAGCAAGGAGCCTTTGCTGATTTACATTGCAGCCACAGGACAAGTTGTCAGTACAGTACTTACGGTCGAGCGGGAAGAAGAAGGAAAGGCCTTCAAAGTTCAGCACCCAGTATATTATGTTTCTGAAGTTTTGACTCCTTCAAAGCAAAGATATCCTCATTACCAAAAGCTTGTATATGGGATTTATATGACCACGAAGAAGGTTGCACATTACTTCTCTGATCATTCCATTACAGTCGTCAGCGACGCTCCACTATCAGAGATTTTGCACAACAGAGATGCAACTGGTCGAGTGGCCAAATGGGTGATTGAACTTCTTCCCCTAGATATCAAGTTTGAGGCAAAGAAAGCTATCAAGTCCCAAGCAATTGCAGATTTCGCCGCCGAGTGGATCGAACAGCAACTTCCGTCTCAAGTTCACTTGGAGCACTGGACCATGTTCTTCGATGGATCTAAGATGCTGAATGGTTCCGGTGCTGGGGTAGTATTGGTTTCCCCCCGAGGAGATAAGCTCAGATATGTTCTCTAGATTCACTTCGATTCCTCCAATCACGAAGCAGAATATGAAGCACTTTTGTATGGGTTGCGCATGACCATTTCACTCGGCGTCCGTCACCTCATGGTCTATGGCGACTCAGATTTGGTGGTTAATCAGGTGATGAAAGAATGGGACGTCAGAAGTCCAGCTATGACTGGTTATTGCAATACAGTGAGAAAGTTAGAGAAGAAATTCGAGGGGTTAGAGCTTCATCACATCCCCCGACTGAAAAATCAAGCGGCCGATGATTTGGCAAAGATAGTCTCCAAGAGAGAAGCCATCCCCAACAATGTGTTTTTGGAACACATCCACTCGCCATCAGTCCAAGAAGATCCTTTTACAGATGAAGCCCCGCAGCCAAAGAGTGCCACAGATCCGACTGAAGTTGAAATTCCGGCAGTGGTTGACCTAATCATGGAAGTTTTGGCAATCACCCCTGACTGGACGATACCGTACATCGTGTATATCCTGAGAAAGGAACTCCCGGAGGACGAAGAAGAAGCTCGACAGATCATCCGTCGATCCAAGGCCTTTACAGTCATAAAGGGACAGTTGTATAAAGAAAGCGCGACTGGAGTCGGTCAGAAGTGTATAACACCAGAAGAAGGTCAGATAATCCTTGATGATATCCACTTGGGGACCTGTGGTCATCATGCATCCTCTCGGACCATTGTGGCTAAAGCATACCGAGCGGGATTTTACTGGCCAAAGAGCGAATGAAATGGCAAAAGAGATAGTCGACAAGTGTGAAGGGTGCCAGTTCTACTCCAACATGTCGCACAAGCCTGCATCAGCCCTGAAGACCATTCCACTCGTCTGGCCCTTTACTGTTTGGGGACTGACATGGTTGGCCCATTGAGAACAGGCAGGAGCGGTTTCACACATGTGCTTCTGGCAGTCGACAAGTTTACCAAATGGATTGAAGCTAAGCCTATCAAGAATCTTGATGCTTGCACTGCTATCAGTTTTGTCAGAGAGTTAACATTCATATATGGAGTCCCGCATAGCATCATCACCGACAATGGGTCAAACTTTGATTCAGATAAGTTCGGAGCTTTTTTGCGCCTCTCAAGGCACACGAGTCGACTACGCATCGGTTGCCCACCCCCAGTCGAATGGACAAGAAGAAAGGGCAAATGGTCTGATTCTCAAAGGACTAAAGCCTCGGCTGATGCGTGATCTCAAGCACGCAGCAGGCGCTTGGGTCGACGAGCTTCCGTCAGTTCTATGGGGATTGAGGACCACCCCGAATCGGTCGACTGGAAGAACTCCGTTCTTTCTGGTTTACGGAGCGGAAGCAGTCCTGCCGAGTGATCTACTTCACAATGCACCCCGAGTCGAGCTTTATACCGAAGATGAAGTAGAACAAGCCCGGCAAGACGCAGTCGACCTCTGGAAGAAGAAAGAGAAATGGCTATGATCCGATCGACCATTTATCAGCAAGACTTGCATCGATTCCATGCCAGAAATGTGAAGAGTCGAGCCTTCCAAGAAGGAGATTTGGTCCTCTGAGTGGATCAACAGAAACCACACAAGCTCGTTCCTACTTGGGAAGGTCCCTTCATCGTCACCAGAGTCCTCCACAATGGAGCGTATCACCTTTACAATGTCGATCGCCAGATCAATGAGCCACGAGCTTGGAATGCAGAACTGCTCCACCCCTTTCACACTTGAATTCTCGCTCGGATGAGATGTAATAAGAAAAACTTCTGTAGTCTATTTATCAAAGACAAGAGTGTTACAAATTTTCCTATAATTGTTGTTGATTTTATTTGCGTGTGAAATTCCCCACTGGGTGTACACCCAGTGGGTGGCTTAGCTGCGAATCCGTTTCGCCTAAGTTTGTAAAAAAAACCTACCGAGTGGTGAGCCAGACTCCCACTCGGAGGCTTAGCTGCAGCTCAGTGCTCGCCTAAGTGTTTAAAAATCCTACCGAGTAGCAAGCCAGACTCCCACTCGGAGGCTTAGCTGCAGCCCAGTGCTCGCCTAAGTATTTAAAAATCCTACCGAGTGGTGAGCCAGACTCCCACTCGAAGGCTTAACTGCAGCCCAGTGCTCGCCTAAGTGTTTAAAACTCCTACCGAGTGGTGAGCCAGACTCCCACTTGGAGGCTTAGCTGCAGCCCAGTGCTCGCCTAAGTGTTTAAAAATCCTACCGAGTGGAGAGAAAACCTCCCACTCGGAGGCTTAGCTGCAGCCCAGTGCTCGCCTAAGTGTTTA
>NC_041392.1:675013642-675022741 GCF_002162155.2 Triticum dicoccoides
AAAATCCTACCGAGTGGAGAGCAGACCTCCCACTTGGGGGCTTAGCTATAGTCCAGTACTCGCCTAAGTTTGAAAAAATCCTACCGAATGGAGAGCAGACCTCCCACTCGGGGGCTTAGCTGCAGTCCAGTACTCGCCTAAGTTTGAAAAAATCCTACCGAGTGGAGAGCAGACCTCCCACTCGGGGGCTTAGCTGCAGTCCAGTACTCGCCTAAGTTTGAAAAAATCCTACCGAGTGGAGAGCAGACCTCCCACTCGGGGGCTTAGCTGCAGTCCGGTACTCGCCTAAGTTTTTAAAATCCTACCGAGTGGAGAGCAGACCTTCCACTCGGAGGCTTAGCTGCAGCCCAGTGCTCGCCTAAGTACAGAACACATCCCAATCCGCAAGGAAGATGAGGTGCAAATCGACTGCTACCTTCTCCTTCGGAGTTGCACCACAAATACAAAGTTATTTCGAGTGAAGAACAAGTTCCGCTCGACAGATAATTCATGAAGATATTCAACGATAAATCAAGTTCAGATAAGATCCAAAGGTTCTAGACCGCAGATCAAAGTACTCGAGCCTCCATCTCCACAGAGTTTAACGGTTACAAAATCCACTCGGCATTCCGAGGCAAATTTAAAGTGAAGCATAAAAGTTTTTATTCCTCATGCGGAGGACTGGAAGGGGCGACGAACTCGTCCAAGTCGATCCCGTCTGCAATGCGAGTGGTAGTAGCAATGAAAGTGTCCATGAAGTCTTGAAAGTTGTGCTTCCTGGTATTGGCAACTTGGATGGCGGCCAACTTTTCTTCTCGCGCCTCCTTGCAGTGGACGCAGACCAGAGACAGAGCGACGTCAGCGCCACATCTAGCAGAAGATTTCTTCCATTCCGCCACTCGACCTGGGACTTCATTCAGTCGAGTCATCAGGGACTCGAGGTTATTCTGAAGCGTCGTCCTAGGCCAGAGCGACATGTCGATCCGTGACATCGCAACCTTCAACCGAGCAAGATAGTCAACAACGCCGGCAACATGAGATTCCAGTCGGAGCACGTTCATAGCAGCCTCGTCCTTCACTGGAGAATTGATGGGGTCCAAGTCTGTCTCCACTCGACTGGTCTCCTCTTCGAAGGCAGAATTCTGTAAACACAATTAAAGGATAAGTCAGTGGCTCTACGCAGATTTGGTAACTGCAAGTCAGTCGGGCCGGAGTAATTACCCTTGATCATGATGAACAGCTTCTTGGCGAGTCCATCGAGATAAGCCTCCAGATCGTTCCTCTTCCCCGCCAGTTCACTTGCCTTGTCATTCAGAGCTATATTGCCATTCTTCAGACGGTTGACCTCTCGATTAGCCGCGTCGAGAGCAGTTTTCAGCCTGGAGTTTTCCTTTTCAAGAGTACCGACTGAAGCCAGTTTTTCTTCAGCAAGCTTCGTTTTGTTCAGGGCCTCCTTCTACGCTTCGGCAAGGTCTTGATCCTTCTTCTTCAGAGCCTCCTCCATTTTTTCTGCGAAACAGCAAGTGAGATCAACATCGAGGACAGCCAGAAAGAAAGGACAGTCGACAAAAGCTCACCAGCCATACCTTTTGCTTCGTCCCTCGCCTTCTGCAAGTTCTCCTGAGCAAGCTTCAAGTCAAGGTTCAGCTGGATCTGTTTGTTCTCCAACTCAGTGTAGCGAGCCACAAGTTCGCAGGATTTCTGCAAAAAATCAGTCGACAGACATCCAAGATAAGTTGCTTCCGAGTAACCAAGAGACAATGATGGCGTTTCTAAGACTACAGCCGAATCAAAAACATTCGACAGTAGTCTCGGGGACTACACCCAGTGGGTGCACTCAGCATGCCCCCACTGGTTCGACCAAAAAAATCGACTGCCCGCAGCTGACCGTGTACAGTTTCATTCGACATGGCCTGACCAGACCGAGTGAAGAAGTTCAGCTAAAGCAACACAATATAAAGACTACAGTCGACTGCCAGCAGTCCACCGTAGTCTCGGGGACTACACCCAGTGGGTGCACTTAGCGTGCCCCCACTCGTCAAAAATATTAATAGACACACCCAGTGGGCGTACAGATATAAAGATCTTCGAAAAAGAGATTCTTCAGATAGCATATCCTAACAGAACAAGCGGTGAATCGACTGACCTGGACGTTGCTCTGGAGAGCTGAGCTCGCGTCATAAGCTGCTTGGCTGGCTTCCCGAACCACCTTCACTTGCTCCATCATGATCCCCGCCTGGCGTATAGCCTCTTTGGTGGCACCCACTTGGTCCTCAGGGACGTGGTGTGTGGCAAAAAGCGAAGGCTGATTTGCAGTCGACGTCGAAGGCCGGACACTCGTCAGAGGTTCAGCGAAGGTCACAGAAACCCGAGTGGTATCACCACCCTCCCGAACTGCGGCCTCAGGCGCCGGAGTAGTTTGTGGGGTCTTGCCAGCCGGCGCCCTCCTGTTCCTTCGCGCCCTCAGCGGCACTTCGTCGTCATCATCAGGGAGGTCAATGACATGAGGAGGAGCTACAAGAAAAATCCAATCGACCAGAATTATAAGAAATCATCAGTCGACTAAAAGCAGAGCATCAGTAATCGTACCGGGGTTGGAGGTAACAGCATCTTCCATCTCTTGATCATCGTCCTTGGCGGAGATCTCCGAGGTGGCAGCACTGCAAATTTCGAAAGTCAGACAGCTTATTCAATGAGTCGACCAAGAGTCCGTCATGTTCGACAAAGGAGAACAAATTCTACTATTACCCAGAAATGGTGGGGACAGTCATCTTCATCTTGGGCAGAGCCTTGGGAGGCTTGGACGGCGTCGCGCGTGGGTGCTTGGGAGCTTTTTCTGTGGGCGCTGGAGATGAGGTCCGAGGGCGCTTCGACGACTGCCCAACAGGGATACCACGTTCCCGCGCAGGGTCGTGTGTAAGCTTGGATCGCCGTTCCGAGCGGGGAGGTTCGACTTCTTCCTCCTCCTCTTCACTGGAGTCGTCGTCGTCATCCCCCTCTCCTTCGCCGTTAGATTCCCACTCTTCTCCCTCGTCTCCACTTTCGCCTCCGCTCGCCTCTCCTTCCTCGGCCTGCTCCTGTGCTCCATTGGGTGTCGAATACATCTCAGTAGTGGCCTAGAGGACAACAAACAAGACAAAAGTCAATCGACTGATCCAAAAAGAACAAATAAAGAAAGCAAGATCACAGTCGGAAATGCAAGGTCAGACCTTGTCCACTTCGTATGTTTGGTCGAGTGGAGGAATCCTCCTGGCTCCTCGGGGGTTGTCCTTGTTCCCTGTGATACTCGACAGCCACCCTTCCAACATCTCCTCACTGACCTCCTCTGGGTGAATCCGAGTGGTGTCTTCGAGACCCAAGTACAGCCACATCGGGTGGTCACGAGCCTGAAGCGGTTGGATGCGCCTCCGAAGGAAGACTTCCAACAAGTCCATGCCAGTCACACCCTCGCGGACAAGCTGAACCACTCGACCGACCAGCACCTTGACTTGCGCCTTTTCCTCCGGCGTCACTTTTAGAGAGGCAGGTTTTTGTGCTCAATTCAGAGAAAAAGGGGGAAGCCCAGTCGACTGTCCTGGGGTCACCTGGTCTTTACAGTAAAACCAAGTCGACTGCCACCCATGGACTGACTCGGGAAAAGTGATAGATGGAAAGGAACTTTTTCCCCTCATTTGGATCGCTAGGCCCCCGCACAGCTGGATCACCTGCGTCCGTTCGTCACTCGACTTGGCCTTCTTGACCGACTGAGAGCGGCAAGTGAAGATGTGCTTGAAGAGTCCGCAATGGGGCGGCAACCCAAGAAGTTTTCACACAAGGAAACGAAAGCAGCAAGATACACAATAGAATTGGGAGTAAAGTGATGGAGCTGCGCTCCGAAGAAGTTCAAGAAGCTCCGGAAAAAAGGATGAGGAGGCAGAGAGAATCCACGATCGATATGGGTGGCGAGGAGGACGCACTCACCATCAAGAGGCTGGGGTTCGACTTCTTTCCCCGGGAGGCGCGCAGATTCGTGGGGAATGAATCCCCCCTTGACCAGATCATCGAGATCATCCTGCCGAATCACCGACGGCATCCAGTCGCCCTGGATCCAATCCTTGGGCAGAGCAGTCCTCGAGGAAGATCCGCCCCGAGCGGACTTCTTCCCCTTCCCCTGCACCCCGCCTTCTTCGCGCGCTCCAGAGCCGCCGTCTTCTCCTTCACCATCGTCGCCGGCGAAGCTCGAACAGACCTACGGCACCAAGGTGGGAGCGGAGGTGGCGGAGGATCTTGTGAAGGAAGGGGGAAAAGTGAAGGTACACTGTTCGGGAGTCCCGAGCCGGCAGCTTATAAGAGGTCGCTTCTGAGTGGCTGACTGGTAGGCCCAGGCAATCCCGTCAAATCCCGCAACAGGCGCGCGCGGTACGTGGCGAAAAAGGTGGCGCGGGGATCGAGGAGCTTCCGTCCTATCCGATCCGATTACTGCGGCCGCCCCCGTCCCGCGTGCTTCTCGAAATTCAAATCCCGCAAAATCCACAGGCCGCAGAACAACTCGTCAAACAGAAGATCCCTTTCACACCGTCACTCGGAACTTCACAAGTAAAGAAATTCACTCGACAAGAGGCCAAGAATGGATCAAGGCGACTGAAAGAAGTTGACGACGTCATCTGTGACAATTGATCCAAAACAAGACGTTCATATAACATGAAGAACCAGTCGGAAAGATCCCCAACTCCTTCCCCACTCGAACCTCGATCCATTCGGGGGCTAATGATGAAGCTATGTACCTAGGATAGGGGCATGGACCTGTCCTAAGTACCCTACCCAAGGACATCCCTAGAAGAAGTCACCTTTCAATCGACTTGGAGGTATCCCACTCGACAGATTCAAGACACTCGACCACGAAGTAATCACTAGACAGATTCCAACCACTCGACTGCCAGGAGATCTAAAGTCACCCTGCACGCAAACGGTCGGTCATTAAGTAGCTTTTATGGTCATCATAGCACTTTATTAGGGGCGTTACCAGTAACACCCAATCTTAATGTACTTTAAACCTTGCATTACTGAGGGCTGGAGGGGCCTGGCGAACTCTATATAAGCCACTCCCCTCCTCAGTATCAAGGGTTGGCACCCCTGTTATTCATACACACATAATTCAGTCGACCGCCTCCGGGCACCGAGACGTAGGGCTGTTACTTTCTCCGAGAAGGGCATGAACTCGTAATCCTCGTGTGCTTACAACTCCTCCATAGCTAAGATCTAGCCTCTCCATACATACCCCCCTACATCACTGTCAGAGTTAGAACCACGACAGATAGTGCTTTCCATGGGTGCCGGTGGCCGGTGGTGCATAGAAGGGGTGAGGGAGAGAGGAGCGTCGTACGCGACCTGTGGGATCGAGGGAGAGAGGGAGATGGGGATCGACTCGCTAGGTCTTTTTTTACTTACGGGTGGCAGTGGGTCAATATTAGTACCACCTCGTCTATATGTTTTAAATTCAAACTAAAAGCGTAAATTGAGAGAAAGAAAGCATATTGTGAAAAATGAACCATATAAACGGTAGAAACCCCTAGTGAGTATGGCAGTCTACAAATAAACTCATATAGCTAGCAAGAAACCTCAGAAATTTACTACCACCACACTACACGATCTATGGTACAATGATAGCTATATAATGTAACTTCATATACAAAGATGCATGCAGCTCTATATATTTACACAGGGAGAGTATCGATCACATCACAGACAAGAGGATGAGATGGCCAAGTCGAGGTTCAGGTCGAGGTCCAGGCCGGTGACGGAGGCGGAGCGACGGTGATCGCCGGCTCCTCGATCCCTTGCTGGTGCGACGGCCTCCTCGGTGGTCATGCTCGAGAAGTCAGCATCACTGCTCGCCGCCTCCGCCTCCCACCGGCCAATCGACAGCGTCAGGTCACACCCGGCCGCCGTCTGCTGCTGCTGCTTCTGACGTGTGCTTCTGTCAGCGTGACATGCCCAGCCGGTCGCCTGCAACAACATCAGCTATGTCAGGGGAATTAAGATGCTTCAGTGCTGATATTACAATAGAACTGGAGACTGGACAGTCAATACACGGCAGCGTGTTCGTGCCATGGTGGTAGTTTGGCAGAGTCTGCTGACTGCTACCTAACGAACTACTTACAAAAATGAAGCTTCTAGTTAGACAGTATACAGCACATCTGCACATGCATGTATCTATATGAACGATGATGGAAAGCAAGGAAGAGGATTCGTTCATAGTTTGTGCTCATCGATGTACTCCCAGATTTTTATACGTATACGTTAATCCATTGTTTGTCTCTAGCTAGCAAGACAACAAAAATAACACATAATTGCTAGTACTCCTACCTTCTCTGATGGCATGCTGGAGTTCCATGGCAGCCGCCCTCTACTCTGCTCCCAGCTCCTGAAAACGTCTTCGATCGACGGTCTGCAAAACCAGCTCGTCTGATTAACAACTCGATCGGTTATGCATACGAACACTAGTTAGAGTTAAAGAACTGAGTTAACAGCCAATTATGGTACTCACATTTGGTACGCCGGCGAGCGGTGGCCATGGGAAGGCACGGGGTAAGATGAAGCGTCGTCGATCCTCTCCGAAGCCACCCCCATGCCATTCCCGTTCCTGTGGCCATTCCATGGCCCGTCAACAACACGCTGGTCTCCACGGCGATCCACGGACGCATTGGGTGGACCGTTGCAGGTGGAGTTGCTAGAGCTTGATCTGTACATCTGGAGATGGCTCTTGACGTGAGATATGCTGACTCCCTTGGCGCCCATCAGCTGAAGAATACGCTTCGGCGTTGCCTCTGCAGATGATGCGAAGATAGTGTCAACACCAGACGACCAGCCGTACGTCAAGAAAGAATTGCTACTCTTGATTAAGTTCCGAGTTTCTGACCCAGAGAGAGCTAGCACGATGGATCCCGGATTAAGGATACACGCGCTTACGAATTACTATGGTCTTCTGTAGGTAGGATTAATCCAAAGATATATTTTTCTTTGACAGGAGAGCGGCCATTTATTACAAAAGTAATCGTAGAGATTACTATACTAAGGTGTTAAACATCGTTTGCACAATTAATTAGCGACTTTCTTGAGCAACAAATAATTCAATCAGCCAATAATGGATCTCATCTTGTTTATGATGCATGCATATCACATGGGGTTTTCTCACCTTTCTTTTCTTCCATGAACTTGAACCAACTCCTGCCTAACCTACGGCGCAACTAAAGCAAGTATACTAAGAAAGGACTACCCATAATAAATCGACCCATACAAAAAAAAAGCACGATTTTTAACAAATCGATCCTCTAGCAGTTCAAATCAATGAAATCATCAAATTTTATACATACATATCGTCCGTGCATGTGAAATGTGCAATTAGACCGGAGAGAGAGGGGGAGGCATCATCTATATCTGTGAGGCAATAAGCAAGAACTCACCGTCCTGGCCGCCGAGGCAATTGACAGCTTCGATGAACTGCCGGTGCAGCTCCTCCGTCCACCGCATCCGCGGCTCGTCGGACCGGTTGTACTGCCGGACGCCTCTCCTCTCAAATCCTCTCATGCTTTATGGTCCTCTCCCTGCAGCTAGCTAGACCCCGGCCTTCAACTCAATCCGACCGATCTCGAACCCAAGCTTCTGGTACACACACAGCTGAGCTGATGATGCTTCTCCAAGTTCCAATATATATATGTAGGGAGAGAGAGAGAGAGAGAGAGAGAGAGAGAGAGAGAGAGAGTTTTGGTTTGGCCAAACAATGATGAACTCGAAGCCCAAGTACTATTTTTAAAGTACAAGCGTGCTATATAGGGCCGATGTATGGAATGGGTGGATCGAAGAGAGAGCAAGAGAGAAAGAGAGAGAGAGAGAAGGCTGACTTTGCTGACCTAGTCCAGTCAAACATCTATGCTCACTTAACTTAGGTAGCAACCTAGAGAGCAGAGGCCGGGAAGAATCAAGAGGAACGAGCCCAAATTCGAGAAAAAGTTGGCGGCCTGTCCACATCCATGAGAGACAGCCAAGTAGTACTAGAAATTCTTTCGAATATAAGATATATAGGTATATATCACATATATATGCGTCGACCCATCAAGCTCAGACTATTAATTGATTTGTCTGGGTCTCTTCCCTGCACAGTGAAAGGCATACATATGAACAGTTCACCCGTTTGACAAAAGAAAACCAAGACGTTGTCCACTTCGCATGTGAAATTTAAGCTTTGTTCAACGCGGCGGCATTGATGATCCGTCACTCTTGGTGTCGCTAGGATTGACAAAATTACTCGAGAAACCTATTATATATATATAGCAACGTACGTATGACCTACGTTTCTTGACACATACATATGTAGAGCACACTGTACGTGGACTTAATTCAGTCAAAGTCTCAGAGAGTTAGTAGCTATAGCTGAAATGCTTAAGAGTCAATTCAACTCTCTACAGGAAATGCTCGGATTTCTCCAGGGAAATAGGAAACCGAATGCGCATAGTGAATTCCATATATGGCCATTGATGGAATCTTACACTTCCATGCGAAAAGCGTGTGTGAATGCATATGGAAATGGCTTTGTTCGTTTAGAAAATTCAATTTGAAGAAGTATATGTAGAGTTCAAGTTGTTAACTCCATTAGTTGCCTTGTACTGATTGGAGAAAGTGATGGTAAGCTAGACGTATATGAATTATTAAGGTATATAAATGTGTGTATATATATGAGTGCCTTGATATGTATGTGTAGGATGGGCACATATTTGGCTTGGCAAAGTCGCATAGTTACATCGCTGGAATAGTTCCAAGGATTAGTTCTACTATACTGCAAAATTATCCTGTCCTCATGGGATTTATCGACCAGCGGTTTATATATGTGGCTACCGTTGGAACCTTACAGGATAAAACACCATGAAGTCAAGGTAGCAGTTTGTGATTACCTATCAACATTAATGCACCTAGCAAAGCTAATGACGTCACTGTCGAAGAAAATGAAGCATTCTCTACGTATGGGAAATGAATTGTGGACTTTGGGACCACATTCTTAGGGCAGGAAAAGGGAGAAAAATGTTGCAACCGTTGATATCTCAGTTTAGAATATTGATAGGGACAATGACGCGGCCTTTTGAAATT
>NC_041392.1:675023261-675030535 GCF_002162155.2 Triticum dicoccoides
TACAGTATATATATGTATATATATATGTATATATATATATATATATATAATTGGTCAAACATTAATTAATTTGTGAGATTGTGTCGAACTGCATTTTTGCCTACTCGGTCATCTAAACGAACGAAAAATGTAAAAAAGATTCTATGTGAGTGTATGTGTGTATATTGCATTCCTCCACACACAAAATTGTATACGCTTATTGTGGGATGGAGTATATACTTTTTCTAAATATGGTTAATAAATATAACCACTTGGGATCTATACATTAATAAAGTTTGTGTTGCTTTTCATCAATAACAAAATTGTGCTGATTTTCAATGTTTTTACGTCCTTCTCTCTTGCGTAAGGATGGAATATGAGAGTATTTAACACGCCAAATACAAAGAGAAAATTCTATTTTGAACACTGAGTTTGTGTGTTTGATCTGACTTCAAACCCAAACTATGCAGTTATCTAAATTAAATCTTAAATTTTCTAAACCTATTAAAATGAACCCTAGTTCTGTTTTGAAAAATGATTTTATTTTGGGACATCTAAATTTTTTTGAAAAACTTCATGGATGTAAAGAGTGTTACGGAATGATAACCCGCACAAAATCATTATAAAATACAACTATTTATGTAATGTCAAAGAATTTAGACATTCTAATACTTTGGTTAACAAAACTGCTACGTGCGATGTGCAGAATAATCAAGTTTGTATTGCCTTCCATGTTCTATACGGCTTCCCCTGTTGCATAATTTGGGAAATGGGAGAGTCTTTTACATGTTAACAATATAGCAAAAAGTATATATTCAATATTTGGATTATTGTGCATGGTCTAGCTTCAACCCTATTCCATGAAAATGTCTGAATTATACCTTAAACTTTCTAAAACTGTTAAAGATCAACCCTAGATTTGGTTGGAAAAATAATTTTGTATTATGGGCCTTAAAAGTGAAAAGGTTCATTTTCTAGAGAATGCTATGAAATAATAACCTACAAATTCATTTTCATTTTTTGTTTTTGTTTTATAAAACATAGATGATCTTGTTGGCTGGTGATATTTACCATGTTTCACCTGTATAGCATTCACTCTTAAATTGTTTTAAAACCTTAAACTCTTAATTGGGTGGTTTTGCATGTTTGAAGTTCTAGAATCTAAAAGCTCGTGAGTGCGGGAGATGCTAGAATGGAGAACCAACAAATATTCAACCAAAAGAAATACCAATATAACTTTTATATACAAATGTTCAATAGGAATTTATTGACCTCCCCATTCTTGCACATGACATGAAATTGTGCACATTGTAATTTGCATTTCCTGCATACTATATGGTTTTTTTTTCATCCTTTTAAAAATACTAAAATAGAACTAACTACCACTATCTAAAACTAGGTTAGCATTGTTAAATTTGACCTATGACTATAATTTGAGATTTAAATAGGCTTTGTTACTAATACGTTGTCTACATTGTTTTTACAACGAGCTGTCCTATGTAGTTGATGAAATGTACTACGTTCGAGATGGGAAATGGCACTTGTTTGGTAATTAACTTCAGCGGATCCCAGGATGCTATGCACACATATTTTTGTTGGTGTTGGTAATCTATGTTACTCTGTAAGGAAAACATGCGATGTACTGCTATTTGTAAGAAGAAATTTCTAAACTCTTTGCAATCTATGTTCTTATTCCTATAATTATCAGGTGGTTGTCATGGTAGTCCATGTTGCAGTATCCGGGAATACTTGAAGATAGGCATCAACAAGCTGGAGCGAGTCACCAAGAGATTTACGTCCCAACATAGATGACGACTTAGCAGTAAACTTTGTTACATGTGAGTTCTCAATGTGTTAGTAGCCTATTGCTTCTTTAAATTTTCTCTTGTAGTTTCGAGACTTGCTGGACTTTGTAATAATTGGTTGTGTGTATCTCTAGATGCAAACACTGGGGGATGTTCTTCCATTCTCCAGCCAACATTAGAGATGGGACTGGAATGGGGATCAATGGCTCCGATGGGAACCTTTACCATGAGGAGCTTTACCACTGAACTTTTGTTGCTGAAACGATCAACACGAATATGTATGTACAAGCTCCTTGGTTTCAGCTTTGATTTTCGGTTTGAGCATTTTTTCGCCCTAGGCCGAGATGGTCGAATTTCGGCCATTTTCAAAAATTTCGGCTGAAATTTGACCAAATGTTGACTGCAGTTTGACTTAAATTTGATTAAAATTTGCTAAATTTGAGCAATTTCGGCCTAAATATACTTTTCGCCTCAGGCCGAAATGGCCGAAATTCGGCCAAAATCCATTTTTTGCGGCCGAAAATCAAAATACTTTCAACAAGGTTTTTTTCTGAGACGGAGGCCCCAAGGACCTATGTATGTCTGTAAGGGTATTTCTGTAAAGATTTGTGCTACTTAATAGTATATGGTATTTCGGTAAACAGTACAGTAAAAAATAGTTGTGTACCTCAGGTGCAAAGTCCCGAAGATGTTCTGCCGTTGTCGCGTTCTCTAACGCACATTCGATCGAGATGGGAACGGGGATTAGTGGTTACGACGGGATGGATACGTATGTACGCACACTTGTCGCCCGAGAAATGGAAGATTGAATTTCATGGCGTAGAGCATGCATGTACGTATGCACGCAATCAAGCAAGAGGTCTGAATTGTACTACCTCTGTGCCATATTAGTTATTGGGACCGTTGACCGTTCGAAGAGTTGGACAAAAGCTCACCCACTTGAACGTAAGATATATGTGCACCATACAGATGTGCGTACGGACATGCTTACTTACTTACGCATGCATGCACGTACGTCAAACATATTGGACGTTTCCAGTGGACACACGCTATATATGCTGTATGATAGCAAGCCACAAAAAAGAAATTAAAATGCGCTGGGTCTATCTATCTACTATTCATGGCCATGGCCATCACGATCAATGAGACGATAGCTAACTTCGACGACCTACGTATGCGGCCCAAATCACTGTTGTGACCTTATCAGCAAACTTTATCACAAACTGAACTCAACATGAAAGTATTTCACGATCTAACCCTTTTAGCAACGCCATAGCCCGTGACGTTTCTGCTTAATATAGAAACGCCGAACTATCCAGCGTTGCTGTTCTGGCCCCACTCGCCGACGTGGCAGGCTACAAACGCCAAGCTAGATTGCGTTTCTAAAAACGCCAAAGTCATTGGCGTTTCTGGCCATCATGAAAACACCAGGGGCATGGCGTTTCTGCCCCCTTCTTTCTCTCGATGTGACATGTTGCCTGACTATAGACTAAAGTGAGAGGGAGAGAGACATGAGAGATGGATGGGAGGACATGACCTTTTTCAGAGATGGCAGTAGCACTCATGCATGGCACCTACGCATGTAGCTCTTCGTATTTGGGCATGCATGCATGCTGTGTGCGGCTGCTCATGCAGCCACTTTTTCTATGTGCGTGTGGATGAACAGGCCTAATTAATAAGGCTAATTATTGCCTGTTTCATGTTCTTGTTGTTTTGGTCTGTGGGACCAATTAAACGGACGGAGAAAGTATTAGTCATCCACATGCAGTTCTTTCGTTGCTACGTGCATGCCCTTCTCTTCTCATTGTTCATTTTCCTTTCACTTGTCTTCCAATAATCTTTCCTAGCTTTGGCGTTTGTGTGACTGGATTTCTTGTGATGCAGAGCATTTTTCTCTTTTATCCGTTGCCACGTTCGCAATCCTTTCTAAGGCATGGCGTGCTTCGAACGCACATAAATTATATGAAAATAGCATTATAATTTACGCATTCTAAAGCTAATAACTTACTCACAGACGCCATTGTAACTTTAACCTAGGGAAAATTTAGTTAAAATACACCAATGGTATTTTTTATATAAATATACCCTGATAAATTATATAAATTTGTTTGCTGTAATAGTACAAGTGACATCTAGCTATTAGATGTGGTGAACAAATGTTGTTGTGCATGTCTAGTCGACGCCTGCCTGCCGAGCCCCGATTGTGCTTGCGCTCATTGCCTCGGGCTCGGGGTGCTGGTGCCTTGCTGGTCCTAACTGCCGAGAGGAGACGCCATGGTAAACTTACGCATAGACCTTGGTATTAATTACATGCACATAGAAAAAGTGGCTGCATAAGCAGCCGCACACAGCATGAATGCATGCCCAAATACGAAGAGCTACATGCGCATAGCTGCCATGCATGAGTGCTACTGCCATCCTTGAAAAAGGCCATGTCCTCCCATCCATCTCTCACGTCTTTCTCTCACTCTCACTCTAGTGTATAGCCATGCAACATGTCACATTGAGAGAGAGAAGAGGGCAGCAACGCCATTTCCCTTGGCGTTTTCAGGATGGCCATAAACGCCAAAACCTTTGGCGTTTCTCGATTGGCAGCAATGCTACATAGTTCGGCGTTTCTAAGTTGGGCCGCAACGTAGGCTAGTTCGGCGTTTCTAAGTTGGGCCGCAACGTAGGCTAGTTCGGCGTTTCTAAGTTGGATAGAAACGTCACGGGCTGTGGTGTTGCTAAAAAGGTCAGATCATGAAATACTTTTATGTCAAGTTCAGTTTGTGACAAAGTTTGCTGATAAGGTCAAAACAGTGATTTCGGCCTACGTATGCTAGCCGAGGAAGGAACATGTGTGTACTAGTCTTGCCAGCTTTTGTGCGTGCAAGACTAATCTAATCTAGTCGGGCAGACCATGCAAAAAAAAAATTACCATGCAAAAAAATCTAGTCGGGCAGTTAAGTGTAGCTAGTAGAGGTTAAAGTCAGTGCTGGTGTTTTGAATAACAAGTACTCCCTCCGTTTCTCAAAGAAAGGCCTATAATTTTTTGTCAGAAATCAAACGGGGATAGTTCGACCAAATTATAGGAAAACCTCTCAACTTAGTAACAACTATAATACCAGATAGTTATGGTACATAAATAAATTTTGTTGTGTGTCTAATGTTATTAATTTGATATTATACTAGTTAATACCTTTTTCAAGAAACTTGGTCCGACCATTTGACTTCACAGGATATTTGTTTTGCGGATGACTTCACACGAAATATATAGGCATTTTTTTCAAAGACGAATGGAGTGCCATATAGTAACACTGAAATATTTCTAAATACATCTGTTTGAGCGATAAGTAATAAGGATCGAGGGGATTATTACTATTTGAAACTAATCAAAGACAGTGAGGACTTCTGTAACTATCATGGAGACTTCTCTATCTCTATACTACTTAAAAAATGTAAGCTTCTATGTTTCACTTTTCTTTCCACTACCCCTTCGTCCAACATTTCTTGTGTGATAATTAATCACCTTAATTTACTTATCTCTTGAACCAATTCCAATTTACTTATCAAACTTCTCATCACAATATAAGGTAAATCACGTGCAAGATTTGATAAACATTTATTTACACACAGATTAATATAGGCAGGCAAATCATAAGCTAATATAGTAAAATATTTATACCCTGGTGCAACGCATAGACATCATCCTATTATTTTAAAATCAGGATGGAATTTAGGATTACCCAACTACGTATGTTTGTCTTTTTTTAACATAGTACAGACGCAAGCGCTTATATATACGTACATACATTTATCTCTATGAACGCACACACGCACACCCTACCTTTATGAGCACCTTCGAAAAACTAAGCCGGCATATCATTTTGAGATTTTACGAAGTGACCTTAGGCGCCTCGTAGTTGACGGGACCGTCTCCTCCCACTGAACACGCATCGCCAGAATTTCTGAAATAATTCAGGATAGATGCGAGCACCGGTGCTTGAACCCTGATGGACTGGGAATACCACTGTCCACCTAACCATCCAACCACATGTTGGTTCGCAGTACGTTTGTCTTTCTGCATGCCGTGTTGGTCCACACTATCGCCTACGTGTGTTCAGTATAATATATTTCTAGTGTTCCAAATGGGATACGTAGGTGAATGCATTATGAATTAGTAAACAACTACTGAAACTATTCAATAGCCGGGACAGAGGCTTGGTGGAAACTTTTTATTCCATTTTTAAGAAGCCGCCGCCTCACTTCTTGAGCAGGACTCAAATCTTAAACAAACTAAAAAGAACACCTAAAAGGCGAACCAGGAGCCCTCCTGTCGACAAGGACTAGGGTCCACCATGCCTCCATGGCTCTAAGGCCATCGGCGGCAGCTTTGGCAGAGGGCGTGGAAACCCTAGATGTCTGGGGGTAGCTCGCAAGGAAAGAGAAAAACTGTCGCACAAACTTTTCGATCGATCGGTTATGTGTTGGGTACGAATTCTCAATCCTACCAACTCGCGTGACTTATTATCCTGCCGAACCGAATGGAAAAGGTTGCCCCGTCCAAAAAGCCCCAAAAGGCAGCACCCCAATTCGTGGTGCCCCGCCGGACGGCATCTCGCTCGCATTTCCTTTCCTTTTCCGGGAAACACGAACTCCCACGCTCCCACGCCGCCGCAATGCATGCAACACACGCAAAACACAAACGCTCCGGCCATGCATGTGTGTGCACTCAGCGTTGCTGCATGCCTCACGAAACATTCGACCAGCCGATCCTCTGCCCCTTTCTTTTTTGCGAAAAATCAACTAGTGCAAATTCTTTTTCAACCACGTGATACATGAGGATGCACGTACGTTATGGAGAGACCACTTTTTTGAAATATATGCAGTCTCCTAGGAGTAGTACGTAAGATATAGGAAATGAAAAGGTTTGTTAGTATCCCCGCAAAAAAAAAGTTTGGTAGTGTAATTTCCAGTGAATATCAGCTGCATGCAAGTAACCTTCATCCAGAACTTTTCACTTGATTAGTTGATCTGAATATATTTTTGCCACGTACAGCATCATGTACGGTACCGTGCTGTGTTTTTCAACGGCATGCTGTGACAGTTGCCTCAGAGAGCAACCATCCATATTCGTAAAAAAGAAAAAATAAGAGCAACCATCCAAAGCTCTCCGGGAATTATTGCCTCTTCCGGTTATTCTTTTCAAACCTGCCAAAAACGTCAGAGCCCTGTTTGAACTTTGAACATATGATGGACGAATTGGCAAAGTCAAGCAGACATAGACCCTAAGTTACCGTTCAAAGATTTTTTTTCCCAACCCATTATGTGAGCGCATGTCAGCTTTTTCTTAGGCCTAGGGATTCGGTTCCATGTTACGGAATGGGAAATGAACACCCAATCACAAAATTATTGAGTTTGGAGTTGGGATCTGTCTATGATTTGGCATGGGAAGTAAAAGTTCACCATTAGGGCTGGACAAAAACTCGTAGCTCGTGGGCTTATTGA
>NC_041392.1:675030796-675058607 GCF_002162155.2 Triticum dicoccoides
CGGTCAAGGAGCCTCCTGCGCGAACACGGCCCCCAAATCACCGAAAATGCGCCAGTGTGCCCCCTGCTCGCGCCACGCCGCACCACACCAGCTGCCACCACGCGAGGAATAAATTGCCCCGCCGGTGCCGGCCAGGCTTCGCCCTCTGGCGATGGTGGGGAAGGGGAGAAGGGGAGGAGCGGTTCCCAGCGGTGGCGGCGCTAGGATTACTCCCATGATGCGCGTCACGGGAGCTCGAGGGGCATTTTTTACCGTACAATCCCCTTTGGTGGTTCGAACTAAATTTTTGATGAGTTACTTATTCTATTGAAACCGTTTTTGCAGGGACAGTCCATTAAGATCGCCTTTTCTAAGTCCATGTCCAATGCAAGGCGCCTGCTTAGGCGCTTGAGAAAAATATAAGAAAAAAATATATTTTTGTACGTAGAGTCAATCCAACAACGCTTGTTGGCTTGTAGCTAAGCGCTTGCCTCCAATCCAGCTGAATCGGTGCGGCTGAAGCGCAGAGCGACATATATGGCATCAACCCGGCTAATTTTCCCAGGATCGTACGGGAATCACTGAAAACGGGCAGGATTTGGATCCTCGCATGAATTGACGCACAATTTCATCGGATCCACACTTTTTTTTTTTGCTTGGTGCAATGTCAAAGTGGCGGTGCCTAGCCTGGCTAGCAGCCATAACTTTTCAGGAGTTTGTCGCCGGAAGAATCTGCAGGAAATCATCGCGGCCGGCCGGCGAATAGTCGGCGTAACGGAATCATTTTTCCCTCGTGGGTGCAGTGTTCTTTGCTCATTCCCGACGCCGACTTTGTCTCACAGCCAAATCCACAGTGGTCCAATCACATCACATCCTACCACAGTTTGCGACTGCGACCGTGCGAACGCACTGCGGCCCAAACTGATTATCACGAGGTTCTGGTCAAGGTTCAGACCGGCGGCGGCTGCAGTGGAGCGGCGGCGATGGTCGATGGCTCCTCGATCCCTCGCCGGCGCAGCAGCCTCCTCTGTGTTCGTCCTCGAACCGTCGACGTGGCTGCTCGCCGCCTGCTCCTCGCACACCTGCCGATCAACAGGGGTCAGATCACAGCCCGCCGCCCGCTGCTGCTTCTTCTGATGCGTCTTGCTGTTGGCGTGACGTGCCCAGCCGGTCGCCTGCAATGACACATAGACATAGCTAGTTCGTTAGCCATGTCAGCAAGCTAGGTTTGATCTTGCAAGATCATATATCACCTGGACAGTCAATACACGGCAGCGTGTATATGACTCTAAAGTTCGGCAGAGTCTGATGCATGTCACCTAACATACAAGCTAATAAGATAACAAAAATGAAGCTTCTAGCTGGCCTGAGAACCTATATAGCACATGCATGCACGAATGATGGTAAGCAAGCAAGATAATTACTTTGAGTAATCTTTGCTTCCCATCGATTTGTTCATAGATCTTTACAGTGAAGTTTTTTTTTTAGACTAATCTTTACAGTGAAGTTAAGGGTTTGTTTAGTTTGTGATTAATTTTGCCAAAGATTGCCACACCTAAGGTTAGGCAAATTTGACCAACTTAGGTGAGTGTTTGGTTCAAGCCACACCTTAGGCAAGCCACACTTGTGTCCCACATGGCATACACACAGAAAGTGTGGCAAGATTCTTTTAGGCTTGCCCACTTGTGGCTCTCATTTTGATAAACTAACTTTAGGCAAGTTAGGCAAAATTGTGTAGCAAAATGTGCAATGCTAGTTCTAGAACCAAACAGCCCCTAAGTATGCAGACTCCCTTTGGTACCCATCAGCTGAAGAATTCGCTTCGGTGTCGCCTCTGTGCAGTAAAGAGAGAGAGAAAAATGTTAGCACCAAGATTATCAGCTGTGAAGAAAAGAACCAATAATTGCTAGTGCTATTGTTTAAGTTATTATGTGACGAGAGAGTTTGATGGACGGCAGATTAAGGACGCACGCATGTAATACGCGAATTATAGTGTGCTATAGGTTGAAAATATCCCGACCTCTCTCCACCAAGGCGGCGGCGCCGCGCCGCTCCCGGGAGTCCCTATCCACACCGCCCTCAGCCCTCCCCCTCCATCGCCTCCCACTACCGTCGTCGTCGCCGAGGACGCCGCGGGGCGAAGCCCCTGTGGTGAGGCGGCGGCGGCGGTGCAGTCCTCGGCCGGCGGTAACGCGTGAGGGTAGCGGCGTCCATCTCCCTCCTCCTCCAACGGTAGTGCGCAGCGGGTTGGCGGTGGCCAGGAGATCTCCGGCGGCCGTCGGCGGATGAGATTTTGGCTGCGATGAGATCTGATATGGGCCCGAGGGGTTTAGATCGAGATCCACTGCGGACGTGCCTCGTCTCGACAACGGCAAGAAGAGACCCCCCGGGTAATCTTCGCGGCACGAGGACGTCCGGGTCTCTTGGACTCGGCTTGGTGGTGGTGGTTGCCTTCTCCACCGAAGGCGATTGGCCAGGCTGGTAGTGACGGATCTTGGATCCCACTATTAGCACCGGCGGTGAGTTGGGAAGACATAGTCGCCGATGAAAACCGAGTTGACTCCGGTCATGGCGGGCGGTGGCGGCGTTTACGTCGTCACCTTGATGAAGGCATCATCAAGCAACTATCGTCAACATACTCGTATCGCTCCGAGAGAAATCCTAAGATCACCGGATCGGACGATGGCGGTGCTGCGGTGTCGTGTTCCCTATTGGTGGCATCGTTTGTGGAGCGACGCCGGATGGAAGAGGCGTGAGGTGGTCTGGCGTGCCTTCTCTCGCGTTGACGACCATTAGTAGAAAATGGGTCAAATGTGAAGCACATTAGTGCCGGTTTGATTTTGAGCCGGCACTAATGTGTGCATTAGTGCCGGTTCCAATGGCTAGCCGGCCGCTCTCATTAGTACCGGTTCGTGGCGAACCTTTAGCACCGGTTCGTGCCACAAACCGGTACTAAAGTGAGTGGTGGCAGGATGTTGTCAGTCTGGGGCCCCTCCAGCACCTTTAGAACCGGTACTAAAGGTCGTCCTACATAAACCCTTCGTCCACCCGTGCTCGCTCTGTTCTTCCCCTTTCCCCTCTCCTCTCTGTTCTTTCCCTTTTCCTCTCAAGCTCATCACATATTTTGCCCAAAATTTATCAAGATTTGAAGGCCCCCATCCATTCAAATGATCACAAAGGTTAGCAACTTTGTCCTTTCATCTCTCATTGCTAGATTAGCTCTTGCAATGCTTTATATAGTGATTGATTTGTGAGTTTAGTAATTTGGGAGGAATTATATATATGTGCTAGTATTTGATTTATATGCAATTTGAGGTCAAAAATAACACTTAGTTTGCATATGTAGGTGTGGTTTACTTAGTGCCTTCTAAATCTCCATCGTAACCACCGTCGATCGCCCGCAACGTCCTGTCGCCGGCACCACCTTGTGGTGAGCCTCTTGTTCATGAATGTTTTATATAAAAAATTGATGTTTGTGTGATTTGGATATATAGTTACTCGTATAATTATCTTACACATACGTTGTTTGTTATACATAGTGCCATGGTTTTGATATTCGTCCCCGTCGGCCCTCGTCCGGGTTATGATTCAGGTGTGGTATATTCTCTTTTAAAACTATTTGTTGCATTTCGTGTTTATTACAAATTATGCCCATCAAGTTGACATAGATATTTGTATGTAGGAGGTAGTTGAACCGAAAATTCCAACCGACCCTATTGTCGAGAGGTTAAATTTAGTTGAAAGAGAAAACGAGAATTTGAAGAAAAAATTGAAAAGAATTGAGGGGGAGAAGATGGAATTCGAGTTGCATGTTGCCGATGTCGTCGATGATCACAAGATTAAGATGGAGAAAATGCGCTTGAAGATTAGAAAGATTAAAAATTTGCCATTCATAATGAGGCTTGGTAGCATTATGATGTTGGATCAATTGTTACCTTAGTTGCGATCTTGATCGCATTTGTTGTTGCATTTAAATTCTTTAGCTAGAGAGTTATTTATTTGTTGCATTTAAGTGTTGTATGAACTTTATGTATGAACTTGTATTAATTTGGTCTTTTCGGTGTTGTATAATGAAGATAAGCCGACAATGGATGTACGATGACCGATGCTCTCCCGGGTTCACTAATGGCGTGCAAACTTTTCTGCTTGCGGCTGAGGCAAACAAGCGGGTGGATGGTTTTATGCTTTATCCATGTGCTGGCTGTAAGAATGATCTAAATTACTCTAAGTCAAGAACCATTCACGTCCACCTGTTTAAGTCCGGTTTCGTGCCCCACTATAATGTTTGGACCAAGCACGGAGAAAGAGGGGTTATGATGGAAGACAATGAAGAAGAAGAGGACGACGACATCTATCCTGGCCATGGGTTCCCTGAATACGATGATACAACAATGGGGGAAAAAGCTGAGCCGGTAATGTGGGAAGAAGCTGAGCCGACAATGCGGGAAGAAGCTGAAGAAGAGGCATCAGATGAGCCCGTTGATGATCTAGGTCGGGCCATTGCCGATGCAAAGAGAAACTGCGTAAGTGATTTAGAGAAGAAGAAGTTGCAGCGCATGTTAGAGGATCACAAAAAAATTGTTGTACCCGAATTGTGTAGGTGACAAGAAAAAGCTGGGCACCACACTGGAATTGCTGCAATGGAAGGCAGAGAATAGTGTATCTGACAAGGGATTTGGAAAGTTGCTGGTAATGATAAAGAATATGCTTCCAAAGGACAACGAATTGCCTGAGAGTACGTACGAAGCAAAGAAGGCTGTCTGCCCTCTAGGGTTAGAGGTGCAGAAGATACATGCATGCCCTAATGATTGCATCCTCTACCGCGGTGACTACGAGGATTTGAATGCTTGCCCGGTATGCGGTGCATTGCGCTATAAGATCAGCCGCGATGACCCTGGTGATGTCGAGGGCGAGCGGCCCAGGAAGAAGATTCCTGCCAAGGTGATGTGGTATGCTCCTATAATACCACGATTGAAACGTTTGTTCCAAAACAAAGAGCATGCCAAGGCGATGCGATGCACAGAGAAGACCGTAAAAAAGACGAAAAGTTGAGAGTACCCGCTGACGGGTCGCAGTGGAGAAAAATCAAGAGAAAGTACGGGAAGGAGTTTGCAGATGATGCAAGGAACGTATGGTTTGGTCTAAGCGCAGATGGCATTAATCCTTTTGGGGAGCAGAGCAGCAACCATAGCACCTAGCCTGTGACTCTATGTTTGTATAACCTTCCTCCTTGGTTGTGTATGAAGCGGAAGTTCATTATGATGCCAGTGCTCATTCAAGACCCTAAGCAACCCGGCAACGATATTGATGTGTACCTAAGGCCATTAATTGAAGAACTCTTACAGCTGTGGAATGGAACAGATGTACATGCGTGGGATGAGCACATGGGGGAAGAATTTGACCTAAAGGGGTTGCTGTTCGTGACCATCAATGATTGTCCTGCTCTCAATAACCTTTTAGGACAGACAAACAAGGGATACCGCGCATGCATGCACTGTTTGGACGATACCGACAGTATATATTTGGCTAATTGTAAGAAGAATGTGTACCTGGGACATCGTCGATTTCTTCCGAGCAGGCATGCCGTAAGAAAGAAAGGCAAGCATTTCAAAGGTGAGGCGGATCACTGGACGAAGCCTCGCCACCGTACTGGTGCTAATGTACATGATATGGTCAAGGATTTGAAGGTAGTCTTTGGAAAGGGTCCTGACGGACAACCTGTTCCGAATGACGTTGACGGACGCGCATCCATGTGGAAGAAGAAATCTATATTTTGGGACCTGCCCTATTGGAAAGACCTAGAGGTCCGCTCCGCAATCGACTTGATGCACGTGACGAAGAATCTTTGCGTGACCCTGCTTGGCTTCTTGGGCGTGTATGGGAAGACAAAAGATACACCTGAGGCACGGGAGGACCAGCAACATATGCACGGAAAAGACGGCATACATCAGGGTCATGCCAGCTACGCTCTTACCAAAGAAGAGAAGGAAATTTTTTTGAATGCCTGCTCAGTATTAAGGTACCATCTGGCTTCTCGTCGAATATAAAGGGAATAATAAACATGGCAGAGAAAAAGTTTCAGAACCTAAAGTCTCATGACTGCCACGTGATTATGACACAACTGCTTCCGGTTGCATTGAGGGGGCTTCTACCGGAAAACATTCGATTAGCCATTGTGAAGCTGTGTGCATTCCTCAATGCAATCTCTCAGAAGGTAATCGATCCAGAAATCATACCAAGGTTAGAGAATGATTTGGTGCAATGTCTTGTCAGTTTCCAGTTGGTGTTCCCACCATCCTTCTTCAACATCATGACACACATCCTAGTTCACCTATGCGAAGAGATTAACGTTTTGGGTCTTGTATTTCTACACAATATGTTTTCCTTTGAGAGGTTTATAGGAGTCTTAAAGAAATATGTTCATAACCGTGCTAGGCCAGAAGGAAGCATCTCCAAGGGCCATGAAAATGAGGAGGTCATTGAGTTTTGTATTGACTTTATTCCTGACCTTAAGCCGATTGGTGTTCCTGAATCGCGGCATAAGGGCATACTGGATGGAAAAGGCATGCTAGGAGGGGATCAAATAATATGTATGGACGGACATTCTCTCACTGAAGCATACTACACAGTTCTACAGAATTCCGCCTTGGTGACTCCGTATATGGACGAACACAAGAATATTCTACGCTCCAAACACCCGGAGCGGTCTGATGACTGGATTACACGTGAACAAACCAAGAGTTTCGCCGGCTGGTTGCAGACACGTACCATGCATGACGCCTCTATTGAAGATGACTTGTACTCGCTGTCCCAGTTATCATCTTCGAATATAATGACTTTCAAAGGATACGAGATAAATGGTAATACATTTTACACGATCGCCCAAGATAAGAAGAGCACCAACCAAAACAGTGGTGTCCGCTTTGATGCAGCAACCAAGACGGGAAAGGAAACATATTATGTTTATATACAGGACATATGGGAACTTGACTATGGACGTGGTTTGAAGGTCCCTTTGTTTCGGTACAAATGGGTCAATATGACATGAGGCGGGGTAACAGAAGACCCGTAGTACGGAATGACACGAGGCGGGGTATGCAGACGAATCATTCGTCCTAGCCAATGATGTGGCACAGATTTTCTATGTGAAGGACATGTCTACTAAGCCGAGAAAAAAAAAGATAAGGAAGCGAATGCATCATACGATGAGCCAAAGCGGCACATAGTTCTTTCTGGGAAGATAAACATCGTGGGAGTGGATAACAAGACAGATATGTCAGGAGATTATGAAAAGTTTGATGAAATTGCTCCATTCACAGTGAATATTGACCCGAGCATCTCGTTAAATGATTAAGATTTTCCATGATTACTTCCAAAGGGACACACGCGAAGAAAAAGTTTCACACCCAAAGATCTGGAATGTGATCGGTTTCACTATCATCACTTTCTTCTATGTTTCACATCCAGGAGGGAATCTCTGTAATAGTTATGGTAGTTATGTGTTTTGGCATTTGAAATGAGAAGAAATTTTATGTGCAAACAAATTCTTTCATGCATTTACTGATTTTTTCATCTAAACTGAAAAACACTTCAAATAAACTCCGAAAAGGTTAAAAGTTGGCATGGTATCATAATTTCATCCACATAGCATGTGCAAAAAAGTAGAGAGGGTTACGGCAAAAACTGAATGCACTTCGTCTATAAAATGGACAATCTCTTTCGAACTATCAGGGTTTCGGACGAAAACTCATCTGTTACAAAGGCATTTCATTTTTAAATAACCTAAGCATTACCAAATTGAATATAATGATAAAACACACTAATATTAAACATAATAAAAAAGGATCATTGGAAAATGCATTCACAGAGAAACTCTAAATACAGCAAAAAAACAACTAAAAATAAACAAAAGAAAATTAATAATGCAGAAAAGAAAAAAAGCCCGCCTACTGGGCCACAGCGGCCTGCATACGACTAGAAACCCAACCTATTGTTGGGCTAGGATGCAGGCCCGCAAGCCCAATAGGCCCCACATGGCAGAGTAGCAAAGGTAGGCCCAGAAGGCCCGCATTTGAGGAGCTCAGTGCAGTGCCCGCGCCGGGGCTTATAAACTGGTCCTGGCGCTCCTCGACTAGCGAGGTGGGACTAAACATCTGTGCGCCTCGCCTGCCAGCGCACCCCCAATTAGTACCGGGTCGTGGCACCAATCGGTACTAAAGGGGGGGTCTTTAGTACCGGTTGGAGCCACCACCCAGTACTAAAGGCCTGCCCTTCCCGCCGCTTGGCCTGACCAAAACAGATCCTTAGTATCGGTTAGTGGCTCCAACCGGTACTAAAGGTCCATCCTATATAAGAAACACTTCGAAATTTTGCAGTTTCATCTTCCACTTCCTCTCTGCTTCATCGCCGCTGCCCCGTCCCGCGCCGTCGCCGTCGCGCCGTCCCCGTCGACTCCGCGTCGCCCCCGTCCTCGTCGCGCCGCCCCTGTCGTGCCGTCCTCGTCACCGGCCTTTCCCCATCCCCACACCGGCCCGCGTCGCCGTCGCCTCGACCTCGCCGCGCTATGAGCCTCTATCCCCCCTCTCCTCCCTCCAATCAAAGCCGCCGCGCGCGTCGCCGGCGCCGTCGATCGCCTTGGCTCGCCGTCGCGGGCGTCCCCGCGCGTCCCGCACCGTCGCCCTGGACACACACAACACATACACACACATACAAATTTTTTGATCTGTTTTTAGTTTTTAGTTTTTAGTTTTCTGTTTTTAGTTATTAGTTATATATATAGAAATGTTAGTTTTTAGTTTTCTGTATTAATGTTAGAAGTGTTAGTTTTTAGTTATTAGTTATATATAGAAATGTTAGTTTTTAGTTTTCTGTATTAATGTTAGAAATGTTAGTTATATATAGAAATGTTAGTTTTTTCTGTATTAATGTTATAGAAATGTTAGAAATGTTAAAGACAATTTTTCTTATAGAAATGTTAGTTTTAGATATGGTCAATGTTTTTTTAGTTTATTATATTTAGTTATAAAATTTAGAATTTGCATATATGAAATCACAATCCATCATTTAAAAAATGTTACTTTACTTTTGCGGCATGTAGTATTTGTTGTCGATGATGCCCGGCCCGCATCCTCGCCGTCGACCCGTTCGCGATGACGTCCTGCTTCAGAGGACCCATGTCCGGGACTAGGCTCCGCCGGGCTGGCATTAGGAGGTGTTACCTTCAAGGGCGCGACGCTTGGTGAGGAACCCAGCCCCGGGTCCCGTCGTCGACCCTGATCTCCTTTGGTGGCGTTCGCATGGGCCACTTTTGGTGCGGAGGGAGCCAGCCCCGCCGGAGGTGGTACGTTGCCGTGTCAGGGAGGAGGACGAGCACGTCCATCGCTACATGGCTGCTATGGACGTCAGGTTCTCCAATACCTGACAGGTTTTTGGGGAGATCACCCGAGCTATGATTCAGTGATGGTTCCTTCACTTTGGTTGTCCACCGCCTGCGCCTTAGGAACCGCGAGTGGCCTAGATTACTCTCTAGTATTCGATCTTTATTAGCTAGCTAGTGATGTATTCGATATATAATATTCGAGATTATATATATTCTTCGAGACGATGTATTCGAGATTACATCTATTATTCGAGATGATGTATTCGAGATTATATTCGATGATTGATTCAGTTTTTCCTTATTAATTGATTGCATCCATGCATTGTAATTTGAATACTAAATTGTTTTATATTTCTTTTGGATTAGTTAAATAAAAGCTATGGCGGACAATACCGGCGGAGAGGGAGAAGAGACCCTGTTCAATATCATACGCCATCCTCGCGGGCCAGATAATGATCAGAATGAAGAAGATTATGACGGCTCCGAATATCTAAACAACACCGGGGAGGGTGATATGATATTCGATCGTGACGACCGAATTGATGAAGTCATGAACTATGATTATGAACACGACGAAGAAAATGTTGATCTTGAAACAACAAAGACCGGCGAGGTATATTTATATAAGCAGCCATCTGGTGATCATCACATGTTTTAAATGACTTGAAGATATATTAACGAATCGATCTTTCTTCTTTCAGCCATCCGGATCGAGCAAATATTCAGGCAGGAGGACAGTACGAGGCCCGAACAAAAATTTGATGGAGGGCGTAAAGTACAATATCGAGACCATCAAACCTAATGGCGAACCATTAGCACCTAAGAAGATTGCGGACAAGTTCATTCGTTAGTGCGGAGTTCTTGTGAAGGACCAACTCCCGGTCTCCCTTCAAGAATGGAGAGAGCCAGCAAAGCCACGTCCAGATCTTACTTTTGTCGATGACAGACAAAAAGTCCTGCTTTGGAAAACTCTCATGGAACATTTCACCCTACCAGATCATTTCACATATGCAGATGTGGAGAAAGTCAAGGACGCTGCTCTTAGGAAGATGGCGGTTGCATTCACCAACCACAAGAAATGTATATGGGACAAGTACGTCAAGGGAGGAAGGAAGACTCCAGTATTCAAGGGAACACTAGAGAAGCAAAGTGCTCATTGGGATGATTTCGTGAAATTCAAGGAATCGGAATTATCTAAGGAACGGTCGAGAATAAACAAGGCCAATGCCGCAAAAAAGGATAAGTTCCATAAGCTGGGGCCAGGTGGCTACGCGGTGGCAATGCCTAAGTGGGATAAGTCTGAGAAAGAGATGGAGGATGCAGGTGTCACTCCAGTTACATTGAGCTGGCCCCCAGGTGCAGGACTTGGTTCTATGCGCATGGGGGGCGTTGGACCTGAAGACAGGCCTAGTTTCGAAGAAGGCATGTCTGAACAGAGCCGAAGATAAGATACTTGTTGCAATAGAAGAGGCTCGATCGGGGGTGTTCGAGCCCAACAGAGAGAACGACGAGCTTACGCGTGCCCTGGGAAATCCTGAACACCCGGGAAGAACACGAGGCAAGGGCGTTATTCCATGGTATGATGGGTTTTCGGACTGGAACGCCGACTACAGAAGCCGTGCGAGAAGGAAGATTGCGGAGGAGAAGAAGAGGAAGATGAAGGAGGAGCAGAGGAAGCAGGACTATGAACGCCTTCAAGGCCTAGAATCAGCGCACGCGGACTTGGCAGTCAAATTCCAGCGACAGCAGGAGCAGATCGACTCACTTAGCCAGCAAAGGGGGTCTCAGCAGCGGCAGCAGCTAGCGGATGATCCAGCATTGGATAGGACCGTCCCATCCATGCCGAGAAGCAGCGTGGGTTCCACCCCGGGAGATGCAATGTTGGATAGATACCCCGTGGATGACATCATGGAGAACACTAACGGTGAGCTACACTTCAAAATGAAGAACATATTCATGGAGGTGGCGGACGCCGTTGCTTTTACAAATCCCCCGAGGCAACCTTCCATTGCAACCCGATTCCAGCGGGCTATGCTCGTGTCTTGGTTGATGAGGTGGTGGACCAATATTTGGGGCTAGAGCTTGACATTCCTGGAGGTGACAAGGAGCACACACTGGGAGAGGCCAAATATCGTATCATCCTATGGAGAAAGGATTGCATCATCTTTCGAATGCCACCGACATCGCGTCAGCCGACTCCTCATCGAAGTCGGCCACCGAGTCAATAGACTCCCGCTCCTCCAAGTCCGCCAACGCGTCAGACCACTTCTCCTCCTCCAAGTTCGGCAAAGCGTCAGGCCACTCCTCCTCCAAGTCCAACACAGCGTCAGACCACTCCTCCTACAAGTCCGGCACAGCTTCAGGCCACTCCTTCTCCTCCAACTCAGGCACGTCAGCCGTCTCCACCGCCTCAGCAATCACGGAAGAGAGCCGCCGCAGCTATGGTGCGTAGCGGTACAAGTCGAGGTAGTACGGGAGGTACAGGCGGAGGCAAGCGATTTCAATATGGCCCAAGCCTCGCGTCTCTTCCGCAGAGGCCTTACGACAAGTCCGAGGAGGAAAACGCAGCCATAGTGAAGGCCCATGTGGAAGCCCATTTTGCACCGAAATCGCCACCGCCGCCAACGAAGAAAGTGCCTAAGGAAAAGATTGACCACTTCATTCGTATGGCTAGAGCACCAGCTCCCAAGCCTGTTGACATAGACTATGAGCGCCACCTCAGGAAGTTAAATTGAGCACGTCTACAGAATGAGGCGAGCTCGAGCTCGAGCAAATCAGCTGGCAAAAAATGCGGTAAAACCGTTCCCCAACTGGGAGAACAGGCGACGCAATCAATCCCCCCGCTTGTTGTGCCAACAACACATGAGAGTACACGCGGACAATATTATTGTGGGCAAACCGTTAACGTTTCCCAGTTGGGCGATGTGGTAATAACCGAGCAGCATATTGAGCAGGCTGAAATGCTCAAGATCACTGTTGGACAACTCCTCGATATCGAGCCCATGTCTTCGGTTAGAGAGGAGGAAATAAAACAGAAATATGTCCGGGGCCAACCTTTGGTCGAGCCAGACGAGGTCAAGAAGCTCCCAACGAGAATGTATGAATTGCATCAATGGTACATGAACATTACCAAGATTTCCAATCGAGAGTCCCTCATGGTGAATGTCAAGAAGGATCATTACTTCCATGAGAAAGTTGTGTCCGGTGAGTATTCAGAACTATTTCAGTTATACAATCAAGACGCACTCGACAAATCTATCGTCAGTTGCTATTTGTCTGTAAGTGATTTCTTTCTGTAATTTAAGTCTCAAGCTAGCTGTAGTGATCATTTTGATCAATCATTACCTGTAATTATCCTCACTATATTCTTTTCTGTGGTATTATGCAGGATCAAGATGTATGAAATGAAAAAATGTGCATGCTATGGCATTGGGTTCATTGACCCAAATACCATTAATGAATACACATGGAAATTAGATACATATTATCGAGTTCTTCAAACGCCTCAAATACAATGAAGATATACTGCTTCCTTACAACTTCCTGTGAGTCACACTGTCTTGTACTACAAATTCTGTTTTTGCTCACTAGCTAGCTACATGTTTTTGCTTACATATATATGCCCGCTTAATTAAGACATGCAAACGTGTGTGCATGCAGTTTTCACTGTATCTTGTTAATCATTAAAGTTGATAAAGGAACAGTTGAAGTACTGGACTCACTACTTAAGAAAGAAAGTGGCTACACCATCGTGAAGGGGATAGTCGACAGGTAATTTCAATCAGTATTAACTATATCTTGGCCTATTTAATTAGTTCGCCATTTCCTGATAACAACTATTTAATAACCCCTTTATTCATTTTCTTTGTCGACGGGCACGGCTTGGGCAAAGTTCATCAACGTCACTCCAGGCCAATCTTTACCTACTAATAAACCAAGTATTGCTTCTGGTCGTCCGTCTAAACATTACCCTCAAAGTTGCTATATATTACCCACTATGCCATCCATAAGTGAAGAAAACGATTCGTTTTTTGTTAAGACACTGTCTCTATAAGTGTTTTATAGGTACGATACCCATCATTTACCACATATGAGCTGGTCCTTTTTCTCACCCACCTCATCCCCCCTGAATGTCTTCATGGGCCCGCCCACGGGGCGCGGCATCTCTATTTTTCTTCATTTCGTTTTTTTGTCTTTTCTATTCTTATTTCTGTTTTTTACTCCTTTTTTGAATTAATTCGAGATTGACAAATTTTAAAAAGTTGCGGATTTTGGAAAAAAAATGGTCGAGAAATCATAAAATGTTTACGGATCTTAAAAATGTTTGAAAAATCATAAATTTTTTGTGGTTTCAAAAAATGTTGGTAATTTTACAAAGATTTTGGAAAATTATAAACAAATTACAATTTGGAAAACAATTATCGGGAAATAAAACCATGTTCTTGATTTTGAAAAAATGATCATGTATACAAAACATATTCGCGAATCTAAAAAAATATCCATGAAATTTTAGAAAATTCTCAAAAAAAATCAACTTTTCTGCGAATTTCAATTTTTCACTAATTTTAAAAAACCATCAATTCAAAAAATGTTCGTCTAAACAAAACAAATGTTTACGAATTTTAAAAAATGGCCAATTATTTAGAAAAAGTGTTTGTCAATTCCAAAAACTTTTTGACGTGTCAAAAGTCTTTTATGTCTAGGTTTTGATCAGTTTTTGGAAAGTCTTTATATATCTAGGCGTTGGGAGTAGTTCGTGGTAGATGAGATTTATTTTAAAAGTTTTAAACATTTTATTGCGCTACACAATGACAAGTGTGTCATGCGGTGGCAAGCTCATTGTCTTGGGATTTACCATGTCGAATGCATTCTGATCATGTGGACATCACGTCCATCATCAACGAGAGTCGGAAGAAAGATAAGTGGCAAAATGATGAGCCACCGTGTTAAAATAGAGGATGCTGATTGAGTCATACTTATTTGACTAGAGTGTAATTTTTGTATCTACCGTTGCAACGCACGGGCATGTTTGATAGTCTTTACCTAATAATAAAGCAAATTGGGTTTTCTTTCGTCCGTCATGGCATTTTTCAGAAAAGTCATTCTATTTTAGAGAATTCAACCCGCAGTTCTGTCTTAAGCTAAAACGAATCATTATTTTCGTATTTTACACAAAAGTCCATGTCTTTTCTTGAAATCAACCCGCCGTCGGGATTTAAGTCACATCCGAACCGTTATTTTACATTTTTCGAAAAAAAACCCTGATGTTTTAGGTAATTCATCCGCGGATCATATTTAAGTCAAAAAAATACTTTTTTAAATCATCCATATCTTTTAAACCGTAACTCCGATTTGAACATGTTATATATGAAATTTGATTAAAAAAATATGTAGAATACGAATATTAGATTATTTTTACCGGTTAAGTATTTTAAATATTATTTTGGAATATATTTGAGTCAAACCAAATGATTTTCTAAATTATATGTATCTTTTAAAATGTAACTTTAATTTTAACATATTATATATGAAATTTTATTAGAAAAATGTGTGGAATCTAAATATGATGTTAATTTTCCCTATTAAATATTTTTAAAATATTGTTATGGAAGCAAACTAATAATTTATAGCGCAAGATTCGGTTTTTTTCGTACCGGCGGCGATCCGGATTGCAAATAAACACCCCATTATAACCATATACGGAAAAGAAAACATCGATAACTACACACGCATACCTCTGAAAAATGTCGCAGGGAAAAATAACAGATTTCTCATCGCGAGAGTGAGAGAAAGCGAGAGAGAGAGAGAGGGAGAAAGAGAGAGAGGGAGAGGGAGGAGACACAGGGAGAGAGACACCTTAGGATTAACCATATTCAACACACGTTTTTTGTTGTTTTGTGTGAACATCGAGGCCATCGCCGGCAAGAGTGAGAAGGAGGATAAGCGGCAACACAAATATGATGCCTCGCAAAAATGAAGGAGATGGACCTATTGTGGTCATGAGTGATGGTTGTTGAGTTAAGAGCATGTGTTATGTTTTCTTCTTGCAACGCACGGGCTCTTTTGCTAGTGGAAACAAAATCTGAAATGGTATCGACCCAAAGTAAGTAATTAAGTAGTAATAGCTAGCTAGCTGGCATCTCTTTAATTATCATGCTTAATTAATTATTATCTGATCAAATTCCATTCTCGTAAAGGCCCTGAAGCAGGCGCCGGGGAATAATATGTGTGGATACTACGTTTGCGAGAACATTCGCATGATGGCGTCCGAAAAGAGCAGATCTCAAAAACAGGACTGGGTACGTTTGTCAGAACACTATTCATAATTTTTACACCATTATCGATATCTAGTCACACAACTAATACACATGCATATTGATCTCCTTCTTAACAGTTCAGAGAGGTGCGGGAGAAGCTCCTACCAACGGAGCGCATACAAGCAATTCAAGAGGAAATAGCGGAATTTTTGCTCGACCAGGTCATAGATACGAACGGAGAATACTATTACCCGCTATCGCCCCCATGAACCACTTCCAATTGTCATCGTGCTCCGAAGGCACCAATTAGGCTAACGCCACTGGCTCCAAAGACACCAATTAGGAGAAATTGTATATAGCTAGCTAATTGTATATATATATACATGTGTGTATGTGTGAATTAATAGTGGTTGTGAGACATTCGATGATATATATATATATATATATATATATATATATATATATATATATATATATATATATATACACACATATATATATACATATATATATATACATATATATATATATATATGATCGGTTCTACTAGAAATTCTATTTATATATATGTATAACATGTATAATATGCAGTATTGTAAAATACCAGCAAACGAAAAAGAATTAAATGGAAAACACAAAATTAAATAAAAAAGAAATCATAAACCCAAAACCCCCCAACCTTTTAATAGCGGTTGGTGTCACCAACCGGTACTAAAGGGCTCCCTGCCCCCGGAGCTGCCTCATGCCACGTGGTTACCCTTTAGCACCGGTTCGTGCGGAACCGGTACTAAAGGGGGGGGCTTTAGTCCCCACACTTTAGTGCCGGTTACCGAACCGGCACTAAAGGGCCTTACGAACCGGTGCTATAGCCCGGTTCTGCACTAGTGGACGGCGGGTCTCGGTGGCATGGAGCATCGGGGTCTCAGCGCTGGACGTGGCATGATGGCCTCGCGCAGGGCGGTGGCGTTGTCTGGCGCCATGGTGACGTCGACAGCTGACCTGGCAAGGCCTTTGCGTCAATACCTGCTCTAAAGATGGTTAGGTGGATGACGACGGTGCTAGCTTCGGTGAGTGCGCCGGACCGGTGTGTGACCCATTCCCGGCATGTCGAGCTCACGCTATTAATCGATTTGTTTGGGTCGCTTCCCACAGGCATACATATGAACAGTTCACCCGTTTGACAAAAAACCAAGATGTTTTCCATTTCGTATGTGAAATTTAAGCCTCCTCAATGTCGCCGCATTTATTTTCTGCCGCCCTCTCCGTGTCGCTAGGTTTGACAACTACTAACATTGAGCAATGTCCATGGCCTACATTCGTTCATACGCACGTCATAGAGCGGACGGCGTACGAAGACTCAATTTAGTCAGAGCTAGAACGTATACATCAAGCTATAGCTGAAATGTTTAAAGTCAATTCAACTCAATTTAGTTTTTGCCATGCCATGCCCGGACTTCTCCAGGAAATGGGAAACCCCAACATGTAGCTAGTGAATTCCATAAATGGCCGTCGCTGGAATCTTACGCTTCCATGCGAAAAGCCCATGTAAAAGCATGTGGAAATGGACACATTCGGTTAGAAAATTCAAATTGATGAAGTAGTATATACAGTTCAAGTTACTATTTCATTTTGATGCCATGTATTTATTGGAGAAAGAGATGGCTAGCTAGACACATATTTTTTAACTTTCACCAACTATAAATCTGTATATTCCCTGCCTTGGTATGGATAAGCACAGGTATTATGACTTGGCAAAGTAAGTCATATAATTAAATAATTTGATTATTTCCAAGGAGGCAAGGATCCGATCGACATATATATCTTTGTGCTGCAAAATTCTTCTCTTCTCATGGTAATTTATCGACCAACAATTTATATATGTGGCTGCCATTGAAACCTTGCAGGATAAAACGCCATCAAGTCAAGGTAGCAGTTTGTAATTACCTATCAACATTAATACACCTAGCAATCTAGGGACGGCACTATCGATGAAAATGAAGCATTCTCTATGTGGCTGCCATTGAATTGTGGACTCTGGGACCACATTCTATGGACAAGATAAACGAAGAAAAGGTTGCACTCGTCGATATCCAAATCAACAAATACAGATTCATGTATGCATTCCTAGTTCAGTTTATATTATAGCTAGGGACAATGACACGGCCTTTTGAAATTCTTGCCCTAGCTAGATGTCAATGTACCAAGCATGCTACGGGCACTTTCACACATCATAATGACAAATCCGTGAGCATTTGTGAAATTGCATTTTTATTCCACTCCTTAGTATTCTAGACCACTAGATGAAGCTAAAATGTAAAACAAAGAGCACATGTCATTTATAAATAATTCTATAAAATCCATCCATATGTATATACAATAATTTATCTCATAAGCTACACGTACATTCTTTTTGTGGTATGGATTATACAGTTTTACATTTTTGGTTAATGAGTAGAACCACTTGGGATCTGTAGAATAATCAAAATTGTGTTGCTTTTCTCTTGCGGAAGGATGAAATATGAGCCTATTTTACATGTTAAGCATATAGCTAAAAATTCTATTTTCAACACTAAATTGTTGTGCTTTGTGTGCTTGAACTCTAAACTAGGAAATTGACTAAATTAAACCATGAACTTTCTTTCCCGCAAAAATAGGAACTTGTTAAAATGAATCCTAGTTCTGTTGGAAAATTGATTTTGCATTTTTAATACTTCCAAAAATATGAAATATGTACTCATGAATGTCAAGAGTGTTAATTATGATGTGATAACCGCAATACAATCATTAGGAAATACAACTATTTGTGCCACATGCAAAAATGACAAGAGACATTCATTTATCTTTTGTATTTCTTGCATGGAACATACATGAACATGTTGGCTGATGTTTTTCCATGTTCTTGCTTTGTAGCATTCTCCACACATGTGAATCATTTCATAAGTTGTGAGAGTCTTAGAATATGAAACCATTGTTCAAACCTCAAACCAGTTATCTAGGGTGGTTTTTTTATCTTTGGCATTTCAAAAGAAGTTAAAAGATCATGAACATGTGAGATGCTATGTACGGATAAAAAACCACCAAAATAAATTTACTTGTCACGAATAAGTATATTTTCCTAAAATTGTTTATATGTTATATTGCACGTTGGTTTTTCTTTTATGGGACACATATGATCTTGGTTGTTGTTGGTATTTATCATGTTTTTACCGTTATAACATTCACTCTTGAATTGTTTCGTATATGTTTAGGAAATGATAGAATATTGAACCACTATCAAAACCTTAAACTTGTCAATTTGGTTGGTTCATCCATATTTGAAGTTTACAAAAAAAAAAGTGCTATAGACTTCGAGCCTGCAAAAACTTCAAGCAAAAAGAACGTCAATTTGCCTTTTGAATTAACAAAAAGGTGAATAGGAATTTATATCTCTAGATGTCTCCTGCCTATGACATGAAATCGTGCATACTGTCATTAGCATTTCTTGCACCTATGCCTTCTTCATATTTTTTAAAACATTGAAATAGAAATAACTACCACTATTGAAAACCAAGTTAGTAGGGTTAGAATTGGACCTATCAGTATAATTCATGATTTTAAATAGACATTTTTGTACTAATACAATGTGTAGACAAATATCCTTACAGTGAGCTATCCATACATAGTTAATTTAACATATTGCGTTTGAGATAGGAATTAACACATGTTTGGTCATTTAGTTCAAGGGATCCCCCAATTTTTTTGGTGTTAGTGCTCTATAGTTGTCCATAAAATCCATAAGCATGTTTTTTTTATAACAAGGAATTTCCAAACTTTTTGCAAGCCAATGTATGGGCAACACTTGAAGGGATGCAACATCAAAGCTCGCGTGTGACTTATTAGGGGATTTATGTCCGAACATTCTTCTTGAAATAAAAACGGTAGAAAACATAAATTGACACCGAACACTAAATCAATAGGTATTGCACACTTGAAGGATATGGGTGAGCGACTACCCATCTGAATATGTATGTCCCAACATAGATGACGATTTAGCAATAAAATTCATTACACACGAGTACTTAAAAAAATGGGTTACACACGAATTCTGAATGTGTGTTAATAGCCTACCGCATTTTCAAATTTCTCTTTTACTTTCTAGAAATTGTTGAACTTTGGAATAATTAATTGCATGTACCTCAGGGTGCAAAGGTCAGGAGTGTTGAAATATATTACCCATTTCTCCAAGCCAAAAGGTCTCTAGTTTAAGACTCTGCCAACGAAGTGTTAAAAAAAGATTTTGCAGCCTACCTCGATCTCATGTTTAAGGACTAAAATTTCTAGACGTGTGGATAATTGTTGACATATATTGTCTATCTTTTTCCATCGTTTTAACTTATTGGAAAATGAATTTAATAGGAAGGTGTTCTTCCATCCCGTAACCAACATTCGAGATGGGACTAGAATGGGGATCAGTAGCACGTCAAATATATTCGACGGAAATCGTACCATGAGGATCGTTGCCATTGTATTGTTGCTGTCCACATGGAAGTATACGGTACGTACACCTGTCTCCCTAGGAACAACCGTTTGAATTTGATTGCGAATGCATGTGCGCGTACATAAGCAATCAAAATGTTTGAATTGTATATTTAGCATCGAGATATATGTGCACCATACAGATGTGCGTATGGAAACGCTTTGCTTACTTACGCATGCATACACGTAGCACGTCAAATATATTCGATGTTTCCAGTGGACACGCTAACTATGCGGCTAGCTATTCCATTCCAAGGTTTATCTATCTACTATTCATGAGTGATGACCATCACTATCGACCAGACTAGCTAACTTGACGAGCTATATATGCTAGCCGGCCGCGAGGAAGGAACATGTGTGTACTGGTCTTGCTAGCTTTTGTGCATGTAAGAAGACTATTACTCTAATCAAGTGGAGTGCTAGAGATTAAAGTCAATGCACGGTGTTTTGATTGTCAAGCACCGTGGTAGTAATATTTGCAGTCATGCTCGTGGTAACCAAAGACGGTGCCAACTTCTTTAACTACCATGGACTTTTTTCCTTTTGAAACTAACTATCATGGACTTATAGATCAGGAATTCAGATCATTCATTCAACTATGTGTACGGACAACTTCTCTTTCTGCATTCCAATAGGGATCTACGTTGATCCCGTGCTTGATTAGTACTCCCTCCGTCCCAAATAACTGTATTAACTTTGTACTAACTTTAGTATAAAATTGTACTAAGGTTAAGACATTTATTTTGGGACAGAGGGCACATAAGTGAATGTATGATAAATTAATAGATAGACTACCCAAACTATATTCAATAGGGAACGTTAGGTAGTGTACGTAGGCAGAATGTTAAACATATAAGAACTAGTAGCTAGAGATGACCCATACGCATGAATCATGACGCAACTATAATGCATTAATTAATCCAATAACTAATAATTAAGGTAACCCTTGATTCACGTGGCTAATTTCAGCGTGACAGCGGCTGCTCATACTTTTGGGCCGCCTTTCCGACCACCAAGTCTCCAATAAAGGTTTACCACAATCTTCACTCTTAGCTATAGTACGTAGACAACATACCAAATTTGAATGGTACATAGTTCTTGTCATTTTCTGTTTGTTCCTCACAGAGACTTTTTTTTTCTCGAGATCAATAGTAGCTTATTCCATTAGGGTAGAGCTACAATCCTACGCCAATAGTTTCTTAATACACGGGGGACCTCTGCTGAGCCACACAGTCTGGCTCGCTCAGAGCGACTGTATCTTGCCAGGCAATCTGCAACACTATTCTGGGATCTATGTTATTTCTGTGGAATAAACATTCTATCATTCATTAAGTACTTAATCTCAGCTACTAAATGACCAAAACCTGAACATTCTAAGCTATAATCAGAAAGACAAGATAAAGCAGTCGATGACTCAGACTACACCATGACCGGTAGCTCCACATGTTGTGGAGCAAGCATCATACCGACCATCACTGCATAGATCTCCGCCTCAAGAGCATCATTGCAGTTAAACAGGTAGCGGTAAGTAGACAAAATAACCGAGGCATCATGCCTTCGTAGAATCATCCCGGCCGCCACCGTTCATCTACCTCCCAGAATGAACTATCCACCGAGAGTGCCATTACACCGCAAGCGAGTTCCTCATAGAGACTTGTACTCCCTCCTACTCCCTCCCTTCCCAAATACTTGGCAAAATAGTTTTTTTTTCTCAAATCCTACTTTGGAAAGTTTGACCGGATTTATAAACATGATCGTGCACAATACCAAATCAATATTATTAGAGTTGTTATCTAATATATTTCCAGATTATATCTATTTGGTATTAGATGATGAGCTGTTTTAATGTAAAATTGGTCAAAGTTGACAAATTTTGACTCAAACAATACTTATATGCAAGTATTTTGAAATGCATGGAATGCTTACCAAGCCACATGATAAATATATTTTTGAAAGGGTCTATTTAAACTCTGAAATGGTTCCATGAAAAAGGTGAATTCTATTTGTTTTTTCACCACCTGAGATTAAATTTGTGATACTTACTGTTAAATTTGGTAGAAATTTCTATACGATGCACAATCTAAGAAAATTTGTTTTAGTTTATACCTATTTACAATTTTGTTCCACACTTAGGTGGAGCCCGCCGTGAGTTCGGCATGGTGTGCCGAGTTAGATGTTACTAGATTGGTATATCCTTCTTCGCGGACATTTACGAAACATCAATCAGGGCATGCAAGCTGGTTAACCCCAACCAAGTCGGTACTATTGACATATCTGCCTTAATCACTCCACCTTCTTACCACTAGTAGAAAACAGGGCTTTGGTCCAGGCCGGGTCAGCCCATTAGTCTCGGTTCAGTCTAGAACCGGGACCAATGTGGGCATTGGTCCCGGTTCGTGAGCCTAGGGGGCCGGCCGGGCCATGTGGGCCATTGGTCCCGGTTCATCTGGGCCTTTTGTTCCCAGTTGGTGGGATGAACCGGGACCAATGGGCCTCGCTCCTGGCCCACCACCATTGGTCCCGGTTGGTGGCTTGAACCAGGACCAAAGGCTCCCCTTTAGTCCCGGCTCATGTCACCAACCGGGACCAATGAGGTGCCTATATATACCCCCTCACGCAAGAGCAGAGCACACTGCTCTGTTTTTTCTGGCCGAGGGGGAGAGAGCTTTGTGGTGCTCTAGCTCATCTCCTATGCACATGAGGTGTTCGATGGAATGCCTGAGCCACACTATTTAAGCTTTCTCCTCTCGAAGCTCGACCTCCAAACTCCATTTTTCTCGAGATTTGTCTAGATTTAGCGGTCCGTCACGCCCCGTCCCCGTCTTCACCGCCGTCGATCACCCGCGCCGATCTCATCACCGACACCACCGTGGTGAGCCTCTTGTTCTTATCTTCTTTCTGAAAGGAAAAATATTCTTACTTGTATGTTTAGATAGATACTTGTATCATTTTCTTACATTTATTATTGCATCTTATATAGTGCGATGGTTTTGGTATCCGCCCCCGCCGGCCCTCGTCCTGTCTATGATTCGGATGTGGTATGTATATTATCTTTATAACTATTGGTTCATTTATTGTTTATGAAAATTATGCGGACCAACGTGACATAGATTTTATTTATCTAGGATGTATGTGAATCGGAAATGCCAACCGACTCTATTGTCGAGAGGTTAAATTTAGTTGAAGAAGAAAACAATTTGTTGAAGGAAAAAATAAAAAAAATTAAGGAGGAGAAGATGATATTGGAGTTGTATGTTGCGGATGTCGTCGATGATCACAAGATCAAGATAGATGCAATGCGCTTGAAGATTAGAAAGATTAGAAAATATGCCATTCATACCGAGGCTTGGTATCATTATGCCGTTGGATCAACTGTTACCTTGGTTGCGATTGTGATCGCATTTGTTTTCGCATTGAAATGTTTTACATAGTTTCAATGTATGGTTTAATTAATTAGATGCTCTGGAGAGCTATATGTTGTTAGATGAGAACTATGTATGCACTTTGGTTTTAATGTGATGATGAACTTCTATTAATTTGGACACTTAATTATATATAATGCAAGTAGATGAACCGGCAATGGATGTACGGTGAAAGACACACCCGCGAGTACATTAAGGGCGTGCATGAGTTTCTCGATGCGGCTGAGGCAAACAAGCAGAATGGTTTTATGTGTTGTCCATGCACTGAATGTGGGAATACGAGGTCTTACTCTAACCGAAAAATCCTTCACTCCCACCTGCTTTACAAGGGTTTCATGCCACACTATAATGTTTGGACGAGGCACGGAGAAATAGGGGTTATGATGGAAGACGGCGAAGAAGAAGACTACGATGACAACTATGTGCCCCCTGAATACGGTGATGCTGCAACGGGGGGAGCTGGTGAAGATCAAGAGGAACCAGACGATGTGCCCAATGATGCTGCAACGGGTGAAGCTGCTGAAGATCAAGAGGAACCAGACGATGTGCCCGATGATGATGATCTCCGTCGGGTCATTGTCGATGCAAGGACGCAATGCATTAGTCAAAAGGAGAAGCTGAAGTTCGATCGCATGTTAGAGGATCACAAAAAAGGGTTATACCCCAATTGCGAAGATGGCAACACAAAGCTCGGTACCGTACTGGAATTGTTGCAGTGGAAGGCAGAGAATGCTGTGGCTGACAAAGGATTTGAGAAGCTACTGAAAATATTGAAGAAGAAGCTTCCAAAGGATAACAAATTGCCCGACAGTACATACGCAGCAAAGAAGGTCGTATGCCCTCTAGGATTGGAGGTGGAGAAGATACATGCATGCCCTAATGACTGCATCCTCTACCGCGGTGCATACAAGGATCTGAACGCATGCCCGGTATGCGGTGCATTGCGGTATAAGATCAGACGAGATGACCCTGGTGATGTTGACGGCGAGCCCCCCAGGAAGAGGGTTCCTGCGAAGGTGATGTGGTATGCTCCTATAATACCACGATTGAAACATCTGTTCAAAAACGAAGAGCATGCCAAGTTGATGCGATGGCACAGTGAGAACCGAAAGAAAGATGGGAAGTTGAGAGCACCTGCTGACGGGTCGCAGTGGAGAAAAATCGAGAGAAAATACTGGTATGAGTTTGCAAAGGACCCAAGGAATGTATGGTTTGCTTTAAGCGCGGATGGCATTAATCCTTTCGGGGAGGAGAGCAGCAATCACAGCACCTGGCCCGTGACTCTATGTATGTATAACCTTCCTCCTCGGATGTGCATGAAGCGGAAGTTCATTATGATGCCAGTTCTCATCCAAGGCCCTAAGCAACCCGGCAACGAAATTGATGTGTACCTAAGGCCATTAGTTGAAGAACTTTTATAGTTGTGGAATGAAAACGGTGTACGTACGTGGGATGAGCACAGATAGGAGGAATTTAACCTTAAGGTGTTGCTGTTCGTGACCATCAACGATTGGCCCGCTCTTAGTAACCTTTCAGGACAGACAAACAAAGGATACCACGCATGCATGCACTGTTTAGATGACACTGAAAGTATATACCTGGACAAATGCAGGAAGAATGTGTACCTGGGTCATCGTTGATTTCTTCCGACCAACCATCAATGTCGAAAGAAAGGCAAGCATTTCAAAGGCGAGGCAGATCACCGGAAGAAGCCCGCCATGCGCACCGGTGATCACGTGCTTGCTATGGTCAATGATTTACACTACGTAATCTTTGGAAAGGGTCCCAGTGGACTAGCTGTTCCGAATGACGCTGAGGGACATGCACCCATGTGGAAGAAGAAATCTATATTTTGGGACCTACCCTACTAGAAAGACCTAGAGGTCCGCTCCTCAATCGACGTGATGCACGTGACGAAGAATCTTTGCGTGAACCTGCTAGGCTTCTTGGGCGTGTATGGGAAGACAAAAGATACACCTGAGGCACGGGAGGACCTGCAACGTTTGCACGAAAAAGACGACATGCCTCCGAAGCAGTATAAAGGTCCTGCCAGCTACGCTCTTACGAAAGAAGAGAAAGAAATATTCTTTGAATGCATGCTCAGTATGAAGGTCACTACTGGCTTCTCATCGAATATAAAGGGAATAATAAATATGCCAGAGAAAAAGTTTCAGAACCTAAAGTCTCATGACTGCCACGTGATTATGACGCAACTGCTTCCGGTTGCATTGAGGGGGCTTCTACCGGAAAATGTCCGATTAGCCATTGTGAAGCTATGTGCATTCCTCAATGCAATCTCTCAGAAGGTGATCGATCCAGAAATCGTACCAAGGCTAAGGAGTGATGTGGCGCAATGTCTTGTCAGTTTCGAGCTGGTGTTCCCACCATCCTTCTTCAATATCATGACGCACGTCCTAGTTCATCTAGTCAACGAGATTGTCATCCTGGGGCCCGTATTTCTACACAATATGTTCCCTTTTGAGAGGTTCATGGGAGTCCTAAAGAAATATGTCTGTAATCGCGCTAGGCCAGAAGGAAGCATCTCCATGGGCCATCAAACAGAGGATGTTATCGGGTTTTCTGTTGACTTCATTCCTGGCCTTAACAAGATAGGTCTCCCTAAATCACGATATGAGGGGAGACTGACTGGAAAAGGCACTCTTGGAAGAGACTCAATAATATGCAGGGACGGATATTCTTGGTCTCAAGCACACTACACAGTTCTACAGAACTCTACCTTGGTGACCCCGTATGTCGATGAACACAAGAACAGCCTGCGCTCCAAACACCCGGAGCAGTGCGACGACTGGATTACATGTGAACACATTAGGACTTTCAGCAGTTGGTTGGAAACACGTCTCAGAGGTGACAACACTATTTGTGATGAGTTGTACTTGTTGTCCAGGGGACCATCTTTGACTGTATTGACTTACAAAGGATACGAGATAAATGGGAATACATTTAACACGATCGCCCAAGATCAAAAGAGCACCAACCAAAACAGCGGTGTCCGCTTTGATGCAGCAACCGAGAGCGGAAAGGATACATATTATGGTTACATAGTGGACATATGGGAACTTGACTACGGACCTGATTTTAAGGTCCCTTTGTTTAAGTGCAAATGGGTCAATATGTTAGGCGGCGGGGTACAGGTAGACCCACAGTACGGAATGACAACAGTGGATCTGAAAAATCATGGGTACACTGACGAACCGTTCGTCCTAGCCAATGATGTGGCACAGGTTATCTATGTGAAGGACATGTCTACCAAACCAAGAAAAAGAAAAGATAAGGAAGCAAATACATCATACGATGAGCCAAAGCGCCACATAGTTCTTTCAGGAAAATGGGACATCTTGGAAGTGGACGGCAAGACAGACATGTCTGAAGATTATGAAAAGTTTCATGAAATTCCTCCCTTCAATGTCAAGGCTGACCCAACCATCCTGATAAACAATGAAGATTATCCATGGTTACGGCGCAATAAGCAAATGACACAAGCGAAGAAAAAGTGAAGACTTTCTCCCGCAACTTTGTAACACACGAACATGCTACCATTGTCCTTTTGTACATGCACATGCTATGTGGGTGAAATTATGATACCATCCCAACTTTCAACTTTTTCAGAGTTCATTTGAAATGCTTTCATCTCTTATGGTTCGGCCCTCGTAATACCATGACCATTAGTCCCTGGCCCATGCCAACTTTCAAACCGGGACTAAAGGGTTGGTCCTCGTTGCGGGACGACTTTAGTCCCACCTCGCCAACTGAAGGGGGCTCACACCGGTTTATAAGCCCTTCCCTCTCTGCCTTGTTAAGCTCCTCTCAAAGTGAAAATAGATGCCCTAATAGAGAAAAGTTTAACCTAAATTCATAGTGAATTTCTCTGAAATTCATAGAAATTTACTAGGAATTTAGGTTGAATTTTCTTTATAAGCGCATCTATTCTCATTTCTTTAGTAAGTTAATCACAAACTTGTGATTCAAACAATTTTCAAAGAATTCAAATTTTAACTATTCAAATTTGAAAACTAATGGCACTAACAGAAAGTTTATAATTTTTCTAAAACTAATGTCACTAACAGAAAGTTTATAATTTTGCTAACCTAAAAGCAAAAAGAATTAAAAATTAAAGCAAAAAACAAATCAAAAAAACAGGAAAAAACTATTTTTATAGTAAAGTTAATCACAAAATAAAATAAATAAAGCAACAAAGAAAACAAAAAAAAACTAAAAAAGTGTTTTCAAATTTGAAAACT